>NW_027642364.1:0-4995 GCF_032717465.1 Coenobita brevimanus | reverse complement strand
TGTTTTGTGTACACTCCTTGTGAAGAGTGTTCCCCTCTTTGCTCGCAAATGACACTCCTACTCCCAGCCCGAGTTAAAATCCACATTTCAACATATACCGAGTGCTATCATTGGTACAGTGGAGATCCCGGCTGCCACACTTTCCTCCTTCGCGTAGATAACCTCATACAGTTGCGCATGTTATTCCATATTTTGATACGCGGATTAAAAGTTATAACATTCATACTCATGGTTATCTCGCCATGGGTCGTTTATGTACTCATGAGGATATACTACGTGCCCCGGGCACACCCGCGAGTGCGCCTCTTCGAAGTATCAAAATCGCCCATCCATGTCAGGCTATACATTATGAGTGATATACTCATTGCACTCATGTCATGTGAGTATCCCGCGTACTGTGTATTTTGTATGACACATTGAGTTCATGTCATGCAAGTGTCCAGAAAGTAATCGTATAACTTGCCCATGTTGCCAGAAGTAAGGTGTTCCACTCATGTCATGCGTATAAAATTATACGAGATCGACTGTGCTAGCGTTTTGCCCCCACCCCCTTGCGTGTGCGCACGAGACATGTCTAGTTGCGCTCATACATATTGTATTGCGGGTGTATAATTAGTGTGTGTTCATACATTGTACTGTTTAGCAATGCTATATTGTAGAATTGTTCATACAATGAAGGTTGTGGAAGAATTTGTTAAATTTAGCATGGGTTTACCTATCCACGCCCTCCACATCTGAAGGGGGTTATTCTAAATTTTCTCAAATATTTTCTTTCACATAATCATCACAAATGACAATAATCACATAAAGGTACTTATTCCTTTCTGTTGAGATTGCGTGTGCCCTCTGGCGGTGGGCAGCTGAGCTGAGCATACTATGTCGCGGTGGTCAGAATATTAGATGATTTCACGCTGCCGTGTTGAATGTGTATTACCCTCCCCACTACAATGCTGTATGACTAAAATAGCAAAACACAAGAAGTAACTAATAAAGACTGTTTATTTTACTTTTTGATGATACTTTTCTTCTAACAAATTTATGTCTATTTATTTATTCACTATTATTTACACACTATTTATAGATTATTTCACTGTTTTTAGTAACTTGACAGATTTCACCTCCTAGCTACTCTACCTCCTACCCCAATCTCTACACTTACTTACACACCATAATTGCTGGGTTGCCCCTCCTCCTTAAGAGCCTCGTATATGACTAAGATGTCCGAAATTAAAAAACAGCAATGATGTGGACTAAATTCTACAACGTAAATATAGGCCAGACTGAAGTAAGTTCCGGGTTTATATGTACTTCCACGTGGTCAGTCTATCGCTAGCGCTGGTCACTCATTGTAGTCCCACATCAGATCTGGAACTGAGGGACGGGCTTACTCGCATGAGGAGTGTGACTGTACACCAGTCGCAGGGTTGTACTTCCCGAGGTGGATGGAAAGTTGATGACAGGAAACTGAGGTCCTCCGACCATCCTTGCCGAACTTTTCAGCGTCTCACCAACATGCTCTAATACAGCTCCTTAACTATTCATTAATATGCAATAGTATTACACTACACTAGCCTTCCAATTTAAACATATTAAAAAAATTGGGGGGGAAACCCCCACTCTTTCGGGCTCCTCTCTCAAGCATGACCTGAGCTAGTCTGATGTCCACCGTTCGATTTCTTCTCATTTCGCGGGGCAAACCTATATTCCTCTTCAATCTTTCCAGTGGGAGCTGGCTCACCTCCTACCTTCTCTTTCTACCTGTAGACTCAGCTAGCTGAGGCAACCGATAAACTCCTTTCTGGGTTCTCCCTACTTTCTCTATACCAGCTTAAAAGCCAAGGTGGATGCTGTGGGTACATTTCTATATATCTCAAAATTTGAACTTGATTCTTCTGAATTTCCACTCTGGTCTCAGCTGTCATTCTCTGATTGTATCTGTGTTGCCTATATCCTCGAATTTATCAAAAATTCCTTCGACTACTTATCTTGTAATGATAAACACATTCTATCAATTTTCTTTTCTGAAAATCTGCATTTTTGTGAGATTTCAAATGTTCATCACCACCTTGGCCTCCTTTTCTCACTCGATCTGGGCTGGAGAACAAGTCTCAATTTTACCTAAACATCTAGAGAAGCAGGTTCCCTACTCTGTATCCCACTGCCTGGAGTGAGGTCGGGCAAGGTTGGAGCTCTCTCCAAGGCAGTCTGGGATACGGGTAGGGTGCTGTACAAGCTGCTCTAGGTCATTAAGGATAGAAAAGATGAAGGCTTGTTCACCAGTTGGATCAGTGAAAGGAAAGGAGAGCCAAAGGTGGTGATGAACATTGAAATCTCCTAAAATGCAGATTTCAGAAAAAGAAAAAATTGATAGAATGTGTTCCATCGTACAAGTAAGATAGTCGAAGAATTTTTGATAGTAGAATTCGAGGATAAGTAAACAGCACAGATACATTTAATCAGAGAATGACAGGAAAGCTGAGACCAGAGTGTAGAGAATTCAGAAGAATCAAGTTCCAGAACACGAGAGCAAGATAAGTCATTGCGTATATATACACAACATCCACCTTTGGCTTTTAAACGAGTATAGGGAAAGTAGGAGGATACAGAAAAGGGTTTGCTGTCAGTTGCCTCAGACAGCTGAGTCTCTGTTAGAAAGAGAAGGTGAGGTTTAGAGGAGGAGAGGTGGTGCTCAACAGAGCGAAAGTTAGAGGAAAGGCCGCGATTGTTGCAGAAATGAAGAAGAAGAGAGTCAGACAGTGGTTCCAGATAGCTCAAGTCGTCACCGGGAGAGGGGCAGAAGGTGGGGGCATTTATTCCCCTCCCCCCAGACTCCGAGGCTAAGTGTTACATAGCCATGATTTTTTTTTAAATTTTGGAAAAGGTAGTGTAGTGTGTACTGTGCATATAGTTTGGTGTAGATAGTTAGAGAGATTTGTATTGGAGAGCATGTTGGCCTACTCTCTGTGTAATTGAGACACTGAAAAAGTTCAGCAAAGGGGGATGGTCAGGAACTAGTCCTGAGGGCTGATGAATCAGGACCTCCAGTTTTCCCTGTCATCAGCTTTCCATCCACCTCGGGAGTACAGCCCTGCACGACTGGTGCTACAGTCTACTCCTCATGCAACGTATTCTGCGCCCGACTCCTCAGTTCCAGATACGGTGTGGGCCTTGAGCTCTTTATTCTTGACCAGGCTGTACTATGCAGACAAGGAGGTAGAGCTCAAACACAGACTGACCACGTGTGCATATGTACTAAGCCCTAGACGCCGGTCCACGGCCTATGACACGTTGGTAGAGGCCTACAGTCCACATCGTATGACGTTTTAATTTTTCCCGGGCATGTTTTAACTTAGTCGCGCGCCATACGGACTCAGAGTATTGTCCTGGCATGGCTGGTGCGGGGGGTAATGTTGGCTGGCCGGGGAAGGGGGCGGGGGTGTGGGTGGAGGGGGAGGGCAGCCCAGCAGTGAGGAGGGCTATGGTGGAGGGTGGTGGGAAGCCGGCATAGGGAGAGTGTGGCCTTGGAACCAGCTGATACTGGTTTAGAGTTGGGGTAGGGGTTGGGAAGAGTGAGGTGGGGTGGAGTGGTGGGGAGGGCTACTAGGAGGGCCTGAGGGGTGTGGGGGAGAGTGTATGGAGAGTATCATACTGTCAAGAGTTACTAAAAACAGTGAAATAATCTATAAATAGTGTGTAAATAATAGTGAATAAATAAATAGACATAAATTTGTTAGAAAATAAGTATCATCAAAAAGTAAAATAAGCCAGTCTTTATTAGTTACTTTCTTGTGTTTTTTTGCTATTTTAGTTGTAATATGTGTTCATACAGCATTGTGAATTAGTGAGAGAAACAAATACACATTCAACACTTATTTTGGCGTGAAGTACTCATCTGTATTCTGACCACCGCGACCTTGAACATGCTCAGCTCAGCTGCCACACACTGGCTCCCTCACACCACAACACCACCTCCAAATCATCAACAGAGAATAAGTACGTGCTTTTTATGTGATTATTGTCATTTGTGATTGATTTGTAATGAAAGAAAAATATTTTGGGGAAAATTGATTATCCTGAAAATAACCCGGTTCTGGGACGTGGATAGGTAAACCCATGCCCATCACCTAGGGGTTAACCAAGGAGTGAAGTACAACAATAAACACAGCAGTACATGAACAATTCTACACAATACTAGCGTACTAAACAGTACAGAGTAATATGAAACACACACTAATTATACACCACAATACAATATGTATATGGCACTTACAGTACACTAGACATGTCTCATTAGAACACACGTAGGGGTAGGGGCACAATAGAACCTTTAGCACAGTCGATCTCAGTATGAACACATACGCATGACATGAATGGAATTTTACCTTACTTCACAATACACTCACGTGACATGAACGGGATATACGTTACTTTACGAGACACTTGCATGACATGAACTCAATGTTATGTCATGCAAAATACACTCGCATGACATGAACGGGATATACATCACTGTACAGTACATTTGCTTGACATGAATGCAATGGTATATCACTCATAATGTACTAGCCTGACATGGATGGGCGATTACATTACTTCATAATGCACTCACGTGACATGAACGCAATGGTATATCACTCATAGTACACTCGCTTGACATGAGCGGGATATGACCATGAGTATGGTATATTATAGCACAATCACGTATAAGGTATGGACATAACACTTATACACTAACTGGGGAATATGGGGTTGGGTCAGTCATGTATTGCACGGGGGAGGAGATATGTGTGGCAGCCGGGATTGACTCCACTGTACCAATGATAGCACTCGGCATATGTTGGGAATGGGGGTCAGGTAGTCTCTCCCCCTGGATCATGGTTTAACTCAGACTGGGGCCAGGGTGTCATTTAGGGCAAACGGGGGGGGGGGGAGGACACTCTTCACAAGGGTGTACACTAAAACAATAGTTGGAAGGGGGAGCACAGGTAAGGGGAG
>NW_027642363.1:0-63151 GCF_032717465.1 Coenobita brevimanus | reverse complement strand
ATTATAAAAATACCAAAAAAGGGAGATTTAAGTGTGTGTGGCAACTGGAGAGGATAACTTTGACACCTGTAGTTGCAAAAGTTTTTTCCCAAAATCTTGTTGAACAGAATAGAGCCAGTAATTGATAAAATTTTAAGAGAAGAACAAGCGGGATTTAGAAAGGGTCGAGGTTGTAATGATCAGATTTTTATTGTAAGGCATCTAATGCAACAAGCTAATGAGATGAAAAATGCCACTTAACATGTGTTTTGTGGATTTTGAAAAGGCGTTTGATAGTGTTTCACGTGGAGCTATGTTGAAAATTATGAGATTCTATGGTATACCAGAAAAGTTTGTAAATATTATTAGAAGCCTGCATGAAGGTACTTTTTGTAAGGTAATGGTGGGTGGTTCTTTGAGTGATCCATTTCAAGTTAGGTCAGGAGTGATTCAAGGAGGAGTTCTTTCGCCATTGTTGTTTGTTTTGGTTATGGATTACGTTATGAAAAAGGTTGTAAGGAGAACAGGTGCAGGAATTAACTGGAACGAAAATAAGAAGCTGATGGATTTGGACTATGCTGATGATATTGTACTGATTTGCGGAAGTATTTACGAGATGCAGAGGGTGCTTGATTGTCTGGTGGAGGAAGGAGAAAAAGTGGGATTGGTAATAAATTGTGGAAAGACTGAAATTATTAATATGAACGTGGAGAACCAAATCGATTGTGTAATTGGGAATAATGTGGTGAAGAATGTAGAAAACTTTAAATATCTGGGAACGATTGTATCATCTAATGGATCATTAAACAATGAAACTGAGGAGAGGATTAGACAGGCTTGGCGAGCTGTTGGAATGTGAAATCTGTTTGGAATAATAATATGCTTTCGGTACATACTAAAGTGAAAATTTACAAGTCCATGGTTAGACCCATTTTAATTTACGGGCATGAGTCATGGTACAGTACAATTGCAACAGATCAGAAAGTATTAGGATTTGAGAATAAAATACTGAGAAGGATTCTTGGGGTAAAGTGGCAAGACAGAGTTACAAATGAAAGAGTAAGGGATATTACGAGAGTGGAACCAGTTAATGAATATGTGAGACTGTCTCGCTGGAAGTGGCTGGGGCACATATACAGAAAAGAAGGTTGTTTAATACAGGATGTGCCAGAGTGGATTGCTAGAGGAAGAAGAGGTAGAGGTAGGCCGAGGGAAACCTTGGTTGAGGACAATGAAAAAAGAAGCAGGAGAGGAGTGTTGGTGGGACCTGAAGGAGATGGCAAGAGACAAATATTGGTGGAGAGAGTTCATTGAGGCCCTATGCATCCCGTGGGGTGCCACAGGAAATGATTGATTGATTGATTGATATATATATATATATACTGTATATGTACTAAAGAGAGATAGAGATAGAGAGAGAGAGAGAGAGAGAGAGAGAGAGAGAGAAATATCAACTCACAGCTTCCTGATGCCAGACTCTTCTTTCTTCCAGGGAGCGTCGTCAGGCTCGAAGGGCATTGGTCCCTGCACTGGGGGGTCATCCTCTTCATCGTTAACTCCCGCACCTGTGTCCCTGTGCCACAGACAAAAACAGAAACAGTAAGTCTCCTTTAATTTCATCAGAGTTTGTCTTCATTATTGTTGCCTTCTTTGTTTTTAATTTGTTATTACAGGGTTTAGTAGCTGCCATTTCTGCAAGTGTAGTTTGCTTTGTATGTCGAGTGGTGTCACTGTTCTTTTAAAGGTATAAACATGTTTTGAGTGCTAGTGAATTACTTAGGATGAATTGTTACTTTTGAGAATCAATAGATGAGGCTATTATCTATCTATCGATCTATAGCCAGACGCCTCAATCCCATTTGGGGTGGCCACAAACAAATCGCCTCCACATCGTCCTGTCCCCCACCATTTCACTGCCCTGCTCCCAACTCACACCCCCCTCTCTCATATACCTCTCCACCCCATCCCTCCATCTCATCCTCGGCCTACCCCTCCCTCTTCCCCCCTCCACCTCACTCACATACACTCTCTATTATTTTTATCATCATTTTATTGATTTTATTATTATTATTATTATTATTATTATTGCTCACCTGATATGTTGATATTAAAAAGATACACAGTACTGATATGATACAGATGATAATGTTAACCCCATGAATCCAACGACATAACCATTCTTTTCTGCTACCTCGTGACGAGGATTTTCGTCAGAAGATCGTCTGTTAGTGAAGATGTTGGTTGGAGGCTATATTAAATTCTTCCAGTTCAGAGTCTCAGTTTGAAGGTGGGATGAATAATATAGAAATACATTCCTGGATTCATGGAGTTTAGGTGCACAAGACAGTTAACAGTGATGGAATTGTTCTCTTGCATGTTATTTATGTAAACTGTGTAGATATTAAAAACTTTATAGATAACATGAGTGAATACTAAGGTGTAATGGAATAGATTAATACTTGGCTGCTGAGATGTGCATTAATGAAGTTAAGGTTATATGGTAATATTCTTGCAGCTCCTAGTTTTAATCAGCTGTTCAGCTATATAGTATGTGGATTTTTTGGTTTAATGTCTTCTTGAGATGATAGACCAATTATGTGTGTGTCAGTTTGATTTCCTGATAGAGATCGAGAGATTTTTTTGATCAGGTACTTCCACCAAGGGCTTTTCTAGTCATCTATCATTCTTTCTACCTTGAAGGGGGTAATATGTCAGTGGCTGTTACAAACCCTGCCTCACTGTTGGTTGTGCCCTGGAATAAGACATATAGGCACACTAGGTACTATACTGAAAGATGCTCCACAAATGATCACGGAATGTTTGAGGTCTGTCATAACCTTGTCTCTCTCATTTTTAAAATTATGGCCTTTATTCTCAGAGTATTAATAGTGCAGAACTGTTTCCTGATTATTTACCTATTTTTGGTCTAGTTGTAATGCTAATATCTATGGTTCTTTGGTTTTTTATGTTATTATTTAGGATGTTTCACTCTCATCTTAAATGTCAGGAGCAGCTGCCTAGCCCCGGGCTCCTATGGTCCTCATGGGGCAATGCAGGATTGGATGATGGATGGATGGATGGATTTAGGATGTTTTATAGTTCCACTCTGTAAAGGTTTTTCTTTCTTTCTAGACCCTACCTCACACCATTCTGTGGTGGGAAAGAGAGACCAGGATGTTGATGATGGTTAGTCAGGACGTGACTTGTCTTCTACACACTAATTCTTTTTCCTTAACTTGACATAGCCCAGAGGCAGAAAAAGACAGTGCTGAGGTCCTATATCCTTTCTATAGCACTTTCTTATAACTAGCATCAGATTCTAGTGTTAATTTTTTTTACAGCTGAGCATTCAAACAACAGAGGTAGCAGTTTTAGGCCAAGTTACAGTAACTTGTTCACATATTGTATTGGGACTCACTGTGATCAGCGAAGAGGCTCCCATGCACCTCTTCCTTATCAGTTTATTTCCACATATGGCACCTTGATATTCTCTTGTAATTTATTTGGGGAAATAGCAGTCAGATAAATTATTTCCTGGTCAGGATGGCTGATAGGATGTAGGTGAGGGATGTAAAAGTTATAGGAAGTGAGGAGTGTGTGCAGCAGCACAAACTATTGACTTGTGATACAGTGCTTAAAGAACGAGTGATGAAAAAGAGGACTTATGTACCTAGGAGGAAAATATGGAAGCTGGAAAGCGAAGTAGTAAGGGACGCCTTCTATAGCGAGTTGAGGAGAGTGGTGGCTGAACAGGGACCTATAGACAGAGGCGTTAATGAACAGTACAGATCCCTCAAGAACAATTTCTTGAGAGTTACTGATATAAAATGCGATTGGACATGAGGACCACCAAGACATAAAGTAACTTGGTGGTGGGATGAGGGTGTAGAAGCTGCAGTTAAGGAGAAAAGAAGGCTTTTCCAGGAATGAAAGAAGGGTGGTACCAAAGAGGAATATCTGGCTGCCAAACGGAGGGCTAGAAGAGAGGTATACAGGGCGAAGTCTGAGTCACAGAGACTATTACTTGATAACATAAATCATGGGGAATGGAAAAATATGATATTCAGGGTGGCAGGTCAGGTTAAGAGGGATAATTGGGATATTATAGGTGAGCAGTGTGTGAAGAATGATGAACGAAGGGTAGTGGTGAACAGTGGGGATATTAAAGATGCATGGGGAGAGCATTATAACCAGTTGTTGAATGAGGAGTTTGACTGGGACAGGGAAGGCTTGGAGCCAGCAGATCCAGTGTCTGGCCCTTGCCCTTTGATTGATGCTGCTACTCTGAGTGAGGCAATAGGCATAATGAGGGTGGGGAAGGCAGCAGGTGTGTCTGGGTTGACTGCCGAAATGTTGAAGGCCTCAGGCGATATAGGGGTGAAGTTAGTCACTGACCTGATAAATAGGATTATTTATGAGTGTGTTGTCCCAGATGGTTGGCTGAAGAGTTAACAGAGGCACCATAGTTGGCTCCACTTCACCTCATAAAATGGTTCACCTCACAAAAATGGTTACCACTCACAGGTGTAAGTGTGTTCCTGGGTTACAGAAGTGAAATCAAAAGTACATTCAAGTCCCTTCCTTCCTTCCTCTCAACTCTTCCATTGTAAACCTAGCCCTCCCAGGCGTAGCATTCAAGAACACACAACACATCCATCTAATCACTGTCCTCTGTATGTCTGAGCCAATGAATATCCTCTTCCTTTACTGCCCATGTCTCACTACCATCCAGCATTACACTCCTAACACATGTCCAAGATGAATATAATTTCCTGACCAACACATATACAACATAAGGTCCAATACTAGACTTCCATTACTTAGCCTAAGGTGCCTTCATGTGGTGGCACTGATGTGTGTGAGTGGTGGAGCTGCCCAGGTATTTAAACATCCCTCAACACCTTCCCTATCTCTGCTTGGAGGAGGATGGAAAAAAAAAATATGTTCATCCTTGGTTTGTATAAATCCACCAACTGTGTAAATTAAAATAAAAAAAGAACTGACGCTAAAGAGGGATGCCTTCACCTGGTGACACTAATATACAACCTCCCTCAACCCACAATTTCAAATAAGGAGGATGGTGGAGAGGATGGAGAGTGAGAGGCTAATGAAGATAATGTATGTGAGTGAGGTGGAGGCCAAGGATGAGATGGAGGAATGGAGTGGAGAGGTATATGAGAGAGAGGGGTGTGAGCTGGGAGCAGGGCAGTGAAATGGCGGGGGACAGGGCGACATGGAGGCGATTTGTTTGTGGACAACCCTTACGGGATTAAGGCGTCTGGTAATAGATAGACAGATAGATAGGATGGTGGACTGCAGGAGAAGAGCAACATCAGCCTGCAGTCCACTATATTTCAGAATCTACCTTTTGATTCACTTTCATCGCTTCACCCACAGATAAACAAACCGAGATACATGAAAGCAACAAAACCACACGTGCCCTATGGTAACATGCCACACATACCTTCACTATAAGCCCGCACACATGCACACACACACACACACACACACACACACACACACACACACAAAGATTCATATCCTGATGGGCCTGATGCAATAACAAGAACAAAGAGGCATCACATTCACACACTTACCACATTGTACAGGGCAGGTGTTGGGGTTAACGTCCATTACAGTTTCAAGTTAGCTGGGGATTCCTCTTCTTCTTCTTTCTGCCTCTCTCTAGGCAGCTTCCACGGCTGACAATCAACTCACGCACCTGAAAAATATATTACACAATTAGTCCTTTCCTTCTGAACCTTAAGTTTACCTGGTAAGAAACGTATCTGGTGGCATCAAGAACAATATCATTTGGGGACAACAACAGGGTGACATGGAGGCAATTTGTTTGTGGCCACCCCTGGAGGCGTCTGGCAATAGATTGATACTTTTTTTTTTTTTTAATGCACAGAAGGAACACAAGGCTACAAGCCCACAAGATTGTTCCCTCCAAGAAAAAATAAAAACACGATAACAGAAGCCATATTCAAGACCCAATCATTTCAAGATGCCTGGACACACTGTATTTAAAACACTAAAGATCACAGACAGTAGGAAATACAAAGACAGTTCCAGAGTTGACCTGTTGCATACATGAAGTACTGAATGTAATGGTTAACTCTTGCATTTGAGAGTTTACATATTACTATCTATCTATCTATCTATCTATTGCCAGACGCCATAATCCCGTACGGGGTGGCCATTTGACTCTGAGTTATTTGTTTTACAGGGAGGGGCACTAACCCTCCACCAACCCACTTGACACGTAGGGAGCACGTATGGTTTGGTTATATGGTTACCACCCAGTGTTGTAAATGGTTTCTTGGCTTACAGGAAACCATTTGGCTTGTCACTCAATGTAAAGCCACCTATAACGGAAAGAAAAGCAATAAGAAGTGACAGGAAAGATGGGAGAAATAGGAAGAGAGGAGGGCAAGCACAGAAAAAGAATGATAAAGGCTAAGGAAGAAGTAGGCAGCATTACATCAAGACAGGTTATCATTCTCATTATTTATAACCAAATCAAAGCATTATAGTGTTTTAACAAGTTCTTGATATTATGTCAAAGTTACCATCACATGATGTTTATATATTTATTTTAAATTTAAGTTTTGCTGATTCTATGAATATTATCAATGTCAATATTTTTCATTTCCTTGTACGGTCCAAAATGAGCATATGGTCAATTAATTTCATCAATCAAATGTCAACTGTAACGAACTCTCTGAGGAAACTGAAGAACCTTCTCAGAATTACAACACATCAGGTTTGGTAAGTAGGGCAGACACAGCCAACCATCCTGCCTACAATTTCAGTCTTACTCTGCCTGGCATTGCACTTCCACCACCGCTCTGCTACTTACCTAGACCCATTTGACTGTAATTTGGCCTACAATTTCTGTCTCTCCATCCTGAATACTGAGCTGTAACAACAAATTTACACTAGAATAAGATGCTAGTCCTGACTAAGTGTCATGAAATGGATGCAGAATGCTCAGGAGAGAGAGAAGCAGTCAGGGAGAAAGACTGAAAGTTGAGAAGCTGAGGATCAAAGAAATGGCAGATGAATACAGGACCAAAGTAGAGGACGAGTTAGAATTACTGAATTGGAATGAATTGGATCTGGACAGACTGTGGAAAGCATATAGGGATTGCTTAGTTAGGAATGCTAAAGCGGTATGTGGTGTGGCAAGAGTAACAACAAAGAAGAAAGGTATGGCATGGTGGGATGAGGAGGTAAAGAGAGTGGTGGAGGAAAAGAGGAAGAAGTGGCTAAAGTGGTTACAGGATAGGGGTTCAGTTGAAATAAGAACTGAATATGTTGTGAGCAAGAAGCACGTAAAGAGACTAGTGATGAGGAAAAAGGAGGAGGTAAATGAGGATCTAGGAAGAAAAATTAATGCAAACTACTCTGAAAATAGAAAGTTATTCTGGAAAGAGGTGCGGAAATGTAGAAGTGAAAGCAGTAAGAAATGGGATGGTATGAAGGATGCAGGTGGTAGATTATTAACCCATGGAGATGAAGTAAGGACCAGATGGAAAGAATATTTTGAAAGCCTGATGAATAGGGATAGAGAGAGCAGAGCAGCTGTAAACATGATTGGTTTTGGGGGTGTGCAGAGAAGGTATGCAGTGCCAGGAGACGTGACACTCACACAGGTGAAGAGTGCTGTGAAGCAGCTGAAAAATGGGAAAGCAGCTGGGGTTGATGAGGTGTATGCAGAGATGCTTAAATGTAGTGGAGAGAATGGAATGAAGTGCTTGTTGGAGATATGTAAGAAGACATGGATGAGTGAAACTGTTTCTGCAGAGTGGAAAAAGGCTGTGATTGTACCCCTGTACAAAAATAAAGGTGAATGAAGTGAGTGTAAGAATTATCGTGGCATAAGCTTACTGAGTGTGGTAGGGAAGGTATATGGAAGAATTATTATAGTGAGAGTAAGAGAGATATCAAAAGTCCTAGAGAGTGATGAACAGGGTGGCTTTAGGAGTGGCAGAGGATGTGTGGATCAAGTATTTGCAGTGAGACAGATAGTAGAGAAGGCTTGTGAGAAGGACCATAAGGAATTTATGGCATTCATGGATCTGGAAAAAGCATATGACAAAGTGGACAGAGAAGGATTGTGGAAAGTTTTGTGCATGTAAGGTGTAGAGGGTAAGCTGTTAGGTGCCATCAAGAGTTTTTATGATGGTAGTGAAGCATGTGTCAGGGTTAATGGGCATCTAAGTGAATGGTTCACAATCAGTGTGGGCGTGCGACAAGGTTGTGTGATGTCCCCATGGTTGTTCAATGTATATATGGATGGGGTGATGGGAGAAGTGAAAACATGAGTAATGGAGAGAGGGATGGCATTGGTAATGAATGGTGATGGATGGAATATCTCAAATTTGTTGTATGCTGATGATGCAGTACTGCTTGCAAGTACCGGACAAGAACTTGGTACGCTAGTGCAGAGTTTTGCTGATGTCTGTAAGCGTCGTGCCTTGAGAGTACATGTAGAAAAGAGTAAAGTGATGGTTATTGAGTGAGAAGGTGACTCCCAGTGCAATGTCACAGTAAATGGAGAGAGACTGGAATTGGTGAGAGAGTTCAAATACCCGGGTACAGTGATAGAAAAGAGTGAAAAAAAAAATGTTACCATAGACTGAATTAATGTGTCTTTCAAAACAAATAAAGGAATCAGACTTAACAACATTCAGGAACAGACTCAGCACTCTTTCTCTCTCTCTCTCTCACACACACACACACACACACACACACACACACACACACACACACACACACACACACACACACACACACACACACACACACACACACACACATACACACACACACAAAAGGGGGCGATGCCTAGTAGATTTACCCTTAATACACTTAAAGCATTATACTGGCAAGAGCAAGTGCAATAAGATTGTGTCATATCATATTGTTTATAAAGGCTCCAACCTGATTGCATACATTCGCCTTGGTCACCTAATGGCAACTCTCCACATTACTTGATCTATGGCAGCCTCCCTATTCTGTCCCTTATCCCTGAGGTCACACTCTATAACCTCATCCCAGGTCTTTTTCAGTCTGCCTCTCACAACCCTACCTGACATTCATACTTCTCACTTTCCCCACCCAATTGCCATCCTCCATCCTCCCCACATGCCCAAACCATCTCAATCAACCCCTCCTTATCACAACACCAATACACTTCGGTCCAATCCATCCTCTCAACTCTACCCTCAATGTTCACACCTCTCACCCTCCACACCCAGTTGTCATCTTTCATCCTCTCCACATGCCCAAACCGTCTCAAGCTACCCCTCCTCATCACAACATCAATACACTCCAGTTCCATCTTTCCTCTCAACTCTTCATCAACATCTCTCACCATACCAGTTGTCATCTTCCATCCTCTCCACATGCCCAAACCATCTCAATCTATCAATCCTCATCACAATAATGTTTTCATGTACATTTTTATACCCTAACTCCTGTTGCAACAATAATCAACTTACATGATGAAACTAAAAAATCCCTAATTATATATGACATGATGGGCATACAAAGACAGAAAAAAAAGATCACTTCTATATTTTTACCTTAGAAAGTGCAGAACTAACCATCTACATGATATCTCCTTGCTGGGTATAATTTAGTCAACTACTGAGGCTGTGTTTATACTTCAAGATTACTGGAGTGTATTGGTGTTATGATGAGGAGAGGTAGATTGAGGTGGTTTGGGCATGTGGAGAGGATGAGGGATGATAACTGGGTGCAGAAAGTGAGAAGAGTTAATTTTAGGGGTGGGGTTGCAAGGGGTACAGCAAAAAGGACCTGGGATATGGTCATTAAGTGTGACCTCAGGGTTAAGGGACTGAACAGGGAGGCTGCCAGAGATTGAGCAGCATGGAGAGCCACCATTAGGTGGCCAAGGCTGACACATGCACGTTGGAGCCTTCAAAAACGAAACTAGTCACACCAGGTACTGATCAGAATTTTCAGCCATGTACCTGCACAAACAGTTTCGTTTCTAAGGGTGCTGTTTACCCCTCCATAAATATAAGTTTTTTTGCTTTCGTTTTATAATCCTGACAGTCTGTTTATATGTGACAGTATGGTGCAGAGACCAAGGATGAGGTGGAGGGATGGAGTTGAGTGATATACGAGGGAGGGGGGAGTGAGTTGAGGGGAGGGCAGTAAAATGGTGGGTGACAGAGCAACTTGGAGGTGTTTTGTCTGTGGCAACCCTTTGTGGGATTAGGGCATCGGGCTATATAGATAGATAGACAGATGGTGCAGCACAGATGATTTGCCACACAGCACACCCAAGGCAATAACCCTACATGGAGTTTACTGATGACTGACACTGTGTAGGCAGAGCTGATGGAGAATATGAGATACTAGAAGGTCAAAAGGAATAGGGAAGTGAGCTTAGAAAGACAAACAGAGATAGAAAAAGACAAGTAGATAGATAAACAGATAGAGATAGAGAGAAAGAGGGAGAAACTTTATTACAGTACAATGATCCCTACTCTATCATATGGAAGTGAAGCTTAGCCTTACCTTATGACACCCTATGGAGATCTCAGCCACTAAGCCTCAGTTACGCAGTGCCGTGGCATCAATATATTCTTGCAAATACCCTAGCCTGTCGCAGTATGCGGCAAGAGGTGGTGTGTCTCCCATCTTTCGCAGGAAGGCGTCTGATTTCGGCTTGAAGGCTTCTACGGTGCAGGTTAACACGTTTGTGAAATATCCTTTGACGTGGCAGGATCTTCCCCTCTTGCTACGGAACTTTTATTCAAGCTTGGGTAGTACCAGACTCCTCCACAGGGTTAACATGCTGGTCTCATCCCTGGTGAAAGGACACAGGTCAAGGGTGAGAGCAGTGGAAGAGTGGCAAAGAGTGAAAAAATGTTATCTGAGAGGAGCATGTGGAATGAAAAAGAGGTATATGAGAAGTGCATGTGGAATTATATGGAAAAACAACGACAAATGATGAAGGTGACAAGCACTGTGATGTGGATGTTACGAGAAATACTCTGTGATGGTTCAGTCATGTGGAGAACAGAGAATGAGACTGACCAGGAGACTGTATGAGTGAGGTATTAGGGCAAACTAAGGCTAAGATGGTGGGATGGAGTGGTGAGAGATATCAGAGGAGTTGTGAATGGCAGAAGACAGAGTGACATGGAGGCGATTTGTCTGTGGCCACCCCTTGAAGGATTAACGTGTCTGGTAAGTTATACAGATAGATACAGGTAGATAAACAGACAAGGTCAAAGGGAATCTGCTGGTAATGCATGACTTCCTGTAAATGTCTGTTACTATGACCTCAATCTTGGCTATAAATAAATAAATCAATAAATAAATCATGCCCTATGGGTCAGACACTTACATATTGAAACTTTATTTATTTATTTATAAGTGTACATTAGTGATTATTTAATGCACAGCTTCTCCCTTTCCTATCAAAATTCTAATGCTTGATCATTTTAAAAACACTTCCCTACCTTTCTTCCTGCCTCCCTCCCTTCCTGGATGGTGTGGAGGGTGGGAGATAATCCTGTCTATTCTTTTCTCACATGTTTGTTAAATCTTTGTAGCCTCACATCCACTCTTTTTTTCTCACCAGAATGAGAGACTGACAAGGAGAGTGTATGTGAGTGAGGTGGAGGGGGGGAAGAGGGAGAGGGAGGCCAAGGAGATGAGATGGAGTGGAGAGGTATATGAGAGAGGGGGGTATGAGCTGGGAGCAGGGCAATGAAATGGCAGGGGATAGGACAACATGGAGGCGATTTGTTTGAGGCCACCCCTTATGGCAATAGATAAATAGGTAACCTTAATATGTGGCAATAGGCCCCCTGTTATTCCTGCTTCGTGTGAACGCCTGTATGAACTTGATAATTCCTCACATAACTCTCCATTCACTCTCACATGTACAACAGCTCCCCATTCATAAAATTTCACGTCAACCTGACAATCCATTAAGATACAGTTTTCTCTCTCTATCTATCTACTGCCAGAAGCCTTAATCCCGTAAGGGGTGGCCACAAACAAATTGTCTCCGTGTCACCCTGTCCCCCGCCATTTCACTGCCCTGCTCCCAGCTCACACACCCCTCTCTCATATACCTCTCCACTCCATTCCCCCATCTCATCCTTGGCCTCTCACAGCTCTCTCACAGCCCATTTTTACTATCACCCATGGAACTCTATCAAATGCCTTCTCCAAATCCACAACCATCATTCATTCCCTTGATATAGTCCCACCTACTTCTTCCTTCCCCTTTCTCATTCTGTGTGTCCTCTCTTCCTACTTCTCCCTTGCCATCCTGTCACATTTTATTATTTTTCCAGTGCAGGTGGCTCTACACTGTGTTGCAAGCCTAATGGTTTCCTGTAACTGAGGAAACTGTTTACAATGCTGGGTGGTAACCATATAACCAGATGATGGGGTGATGTGCAGCCTTCTATGGTGACTGTCAACTGCTTGGACTGACGCATATCCGGAGTCCATCCAGAAACCAAGCCTCCATAATACTCCCTGTGCCACAAACTGTGGACTTCGACTCCTTCAAACTCAGCATTATGGACTTAAATCCTAGCATTATTCTATCTGAAATGTATGTTTGCTGTTAAGAACTATTTTGCTGTTTATGCCTACTGTCTCCTGTAAATAAAAAGCCATATATTTGGTCTCCTGTGTTGGATTTCAAAATTTACGACTATCGGGAGGCGTTTTGGGAGGGTAAAATGCTAAATTTGGGGGTCCACATTTCAAGGGATATGTACAGAGGGTTAGGCTTGATTCTTTAGCCAACCAATGCTATTTCCTC
Source organism: Coenobita brevimanus (assembly GCF_032717465.1). Classification (NCBI taxonomy): domain Eukaryota; kingdom Metazoa; phylum Arthropoda; class Malacostraca; order Decapoda; family Coenobitidae; genus Coenobita; species Coenobita brevimanus. Next base: position 50,337 of record NW_027642363.1, on the reverse strand, counting down.
ACTCAGACAGACCATCTCCATATTTTAGAGGGAGTATTTGAAAATTATGGAACACCACCTCCTACCCAACCCTGATCATTTTACTAGTAAGCTATTTCCTTCTGTCCTAGCTTTTCCCCTTCCTTCTGACCCCTACACTTGGCCACCAAGTACAGCTCCCTATCTGTTTGTAAAGCTGGGGGCAATAATGGATCAAAAAATGGCTGGGTAGATAAACAGGAAGATTGACAGAAGAATAAACGGACAGCCTGACAGACAGTCTGATAGATACAGAGATAATTATGCTGCAGTGCTCCTCTGTGCAACTGACCTTTGTGTCTGTGACATTTCCTAAACCATCCTGGGATACAAGGCCACTCTATCATCTGGGTAACCACACAACTTTCCTAGGTACTCATTTTACCTTTTGTATTATTCTCTCTCTCTCTCTCTCTCTCTCTCTTTGGGGTGTTTATGCTCCTCTCCTGAACAGCTGTCTTCCTGAACTAAATCAAACAGAAAGGTAACGAACTCTCTCCCATCCATGAAACTGAAACCAAACAATATTTCCCCATACATTTCAGCGTGTATGATAGTTCTGAGTATCCAAAATATATGTTTATGCTAAAAAAAAGTTAAAATATAATATATTTCTTGAAATGTGAGGTGCATAGTTATTTCACAGCTCTGTCTTCTGTTCAGTTGTTAAAATTTAAACAGAAAGTGTTGTATTTCACAGCTCTTTGCCTTACTTCAGAATGCATAATATAGTGGGAGTGTAAATATTCTTTGTTTACCTCACTATCACTGTTCAGATTTCACTGCCTGACGTCTGTGTTGGTACCAGGACACTATCAAGCATTGTCTTGCCTTCCATGTATGCATTTCCTGCTTTCAAATCACTATTTTCCACTGCTTCTCATTAATAATCTTTTGTCTTCCTGTCTTCCACATTTGCATTTCCTACTTCAATTCACCATCTTACACTTTGTCATTAACTCATTTTCTCCTTCCTCTTTCTTGCTCCCATCATATGCACTCTTTCAGCATCTCATAACCTCTCCATACCTAACCTAACTAATTCTGATGCAGCCTAACTGCATCTAACCCTGCCTAATCCTAACTAGTCTCACTTAACCATACCATACCCGACCTAACCCAACCCAGTCAAGCCTAAAATGACCTAATCCAACCAAACCTAACCCAGACTAACCCAACCAAATAAAACCCAACCCAAAATCTATCAAAACCGACGTATTCTAAAGCAATCTAACCTAATCCGTCTATATCTAGTCAAACTGAAGCCAACCCAACCAAAAATTACCTAATCAGACCAAACCCTGCCCAAAGTGACCTAACCTAACCTTCAATCAGCCATAAATTCGATATGAAAGTTTGCTGCCTGAAAGTCTATGGATGTCACATTCCAAGTTTCGCCTGTTCTGTGTACAAGTATACCTTTGTGTTATGGAGCAGCATGTCATTACTAATGCTAGGTATTAATATCAACCACCCTGGCATAGTAAATGGTTCCTGGACTACAAAAAGACCACTTGGTTTGTCAGTCGGGGTAGAATCACCAGGAGGTAGCACTACACACTCACTCCCTCACCATTCCAGCCCCTGGAATCCTGACTCCACCTCATAAATATCCTCACTTAAATGCTTCATATTCTGGCATTAATATCCTGTATATCTCAGGAGTCAAGATGGAGAGATGGTTATTTTATGCTGTGTTAAGTAGACAAACAGACAGACTGACAAATGAGGAAGTAAAGGAGTATTGTGGTGTTGATGTGGTTGAAAATGTTAAGAGAAATACTCTGAGATGGTTTGGCTATGTGGAGAGGATGGAGAATGAGAGACTGACTAGAAGAGTTTGTGAGTGAGGTGGAGGGGATGAGGAGAGGGATGGAGTGGAGAGGATGCAGAATATGAGACTAACTAGAAGAGTGCATGTGAGTGGGGTGGAGGGGGAGACCAAGGATGATATGAAATGGAGAGGATGGACAATGAGAGACTGACTAGAAGAGTGCATGTGGGTGAGATGGGAGGGGAGACCAAGGATGAGATGGAAGGATGGACTGGAGAGGATGGGGAATGAGAGACTGACAGGAAGAGTGCACATGAGTGAGGTGGTGGGGAGACCAAGGATGAGATGGAGGGATGGGATGGAGAGAGATATGAGAGAGGAAGGGTGTGAGTTGGAGGGAGGGAAGAGGACAGGGTAACATGGAGGCAATTTATTAGTGGCCACCCCTTACAGGAATAAGGTGCCTTGCAACAGATAGATAGACACAGATAGATAGAAAAATGGATAAAGTTACCAGATAGAGACATACCTGACACAATATATAGCAGACTGAGTGTGGAGATACCAGGCCATTCTCCAAAAGTGTTTATAGGAGCTGCAAGCCAGGACACTGTAAAATAGAAAGACATGATAATATTAATAACAACAATAATAATCATCATCATAATCATAATAATAATAATAATAATAATAATCCATTCATCCATCCATCCATCGTCCAATCCTACGTTGTCCCATGAGGAACGTAGGAGCCCGGGGCTAAGCAAGTTGGTCCTGACAATTAACCCTCCAGAGCCCAGTGTCCCCTGTAGGTTACACAAGTTTGTCTGGATGTGGATTATTAACCTTTATTACTTTGTCCTTAAATTTTGGTTTTCTATGGAGCTCAAGCATGTTTGTTTTCTTTGATATAATCAGTGTGGCCCACTGTTTACATATGAAGCTGCAGCAAGAGGTGAAAGAGGGAGTGTTGAAGTCTTTTCCCCAAATTATTGAGTACTCTACTCATTATGGCTACCAGAAAAGTAAAGGGGTAAGTGATGGTAACTCAGTGTCTCTTTTGAACAGCCTAAATAGTTGCTAAATAACAGCAAACCACCTAAATAACCATATGATGACTGACATCAACTCTATATCATCTTTTATAAAGCCTGTCACCTGTAGGGGACACTGAGCACAAGCTAATACTGTGAAACCTGTGCCCAGTAACAACAGATGATTTTATGGTTTTCTATGGTTTTACTTCATGGTTTGCAGTTTATATGTCCTTGAATATATTGTAATCTTTGATTATTTATTTGTTGATTATTGATTGAACTGCTATTTAGATTATTCATAGTTTTTTCTTTTATTTTCAGTCTGAGTCTTGAAGAGGCAGTTGAATTACTAGAGAAACTAGACAATGAGAACCAGGGTCCAGATGAAGAAATTAGGGGCAGAGATGTAGAGGAAATCACAATTTTCCCTCCAGTAGATGGGGCTGAAACAGATAATGATTCAGATGATGAAAATTCTGGAAACCTGAATCACCTTACTTCATCTCAGTTAGTGTCAGAATGTGAGATAAAAGTAGCTGTCAGGGAGGCACGAGACAGTACAAATGAGAATAATGAGGATAAATGTAAATCAAGGAACAAGAAAACAAACAGACTCTGGAAAGCTAATGTAGAACTCCCTAAATTATCTGTACCTGAGCAAGATGTGCAAGTGAATGACACTCTGGGAGAGTTTATGACGCCTACTGAATGTTTTGAACTCGGCTTTGACAAGTCATTGGTGAAGCTATTAGTGGATATGTCAAATAGATATGCATCTCAGAAAAACCATGAGCTACAGGTGACTGAAAGTGAGATGAAGGTGTATATAGGAATCCTTTTGTTGACAGGATATCTAACTCCAATAACATACGCATGTTTTGGGAGACAAAATCTGACACCCACAATCAACTGGTTTCAAATAGCATGAGAAGGGGAGATTTTTTGAGATTCACAAATATCTACACACATGTGACAATGAGCAACTCCCTGATAATGACAAATTTGGAAAAGTGAGACATTACTTTGATCATTTGAATGAATGTTTTGTGAAAAATTCAAAGTATGTAATAACTAGTAACATATCTATTGATGAGACAATGGTGCCATATTATGGGCATCATGGCAGTAAACAGCATATACATGCAAAACCAATTAGATTTGGATATAAATTATGGTCAGCTGCAACTCCAGGAGGATATCTGGTATACTTCATACCATACCAGGGATCAAAAACAGCCCCACTGCCAGATCAACTGAGGCTAGGACTTGGTGCTTCTGTTGTTTTGTCTCTCACATCTCACTTACCTAAGACAATCAAGTCATACAGTCTTTATTTTGACAACTTTTTCACTAGTCTGCCACTTCTGGATGAACTAACTGAACTGGGACACAAAGGAACAGGAACAATCTGAGAGAACAGAACTGAGAAGTGTCCTTTGGAAAGTCCACAAGTGATGAAGAAAAAGGCAAGAGGATCAATGACCATGAGAACAACAAAAAATATAAGTGTTGTCAGGTGGAATGATAATAATATTGTGACTTTGGCATCTAACTGTCATGGATGTCGGCCTGTTACAAAAGCAGACAGAATAGCAACTGTGAATAACAAGAGACAGAAAATCAAAGTTGACTGCCCACATGTAGTGACCATGTACAATAAGCATATGGGAGGAGTGGATCGATTTGACCAAAATGTAGACTCACAAAGGGTGGCATTTAGAGGAAAGAAATGATGGTATCCTCTATTTGCATTTGGAATTGATGCAGCTTGTCAGAATGGGTGGCAGATTCATAAAGTGTGTGCTACTAGTAAAATGACATATTGTGACTTTAGGTGATCAGTGGTGCAGGGTTACCTTGGAACTTACTAGTCACCACCCACAAAATCACCATACTGTAGTGGTAGAGGGGAAAAAAGAGTGCATCAGAAAGTACGCACTGATGATGATATAACTGGTCATGTACAAGACTCCTGCAACCAAGCTTGATGTGCAGAGTGTCACAGGCATACCAGAATCATGTGCAAAAAGTGCAAAGTACCTCTTCACATTCACTGCTTTTATGTTTTCCATTCCAAATAGACTAACCTAGTTTACTGTTGGGTTTTTTATCTCTACATTGATTACTTATATGTGTTTAGTCAAGTTTCATTTGCTTTGATTCAGAACCTACAGTATTTTTTTTTTATGGACAAATGGCATCACAATTATGATTTTTTTTCCTGTATACATAATAATAATAATAATAATAATCTGGCCTTTTGTTTCTCAAAAGCGCCAGTTCTTCCTTTTGGAAATTCACTAGCGCTCGTTATTTTTACAATTACAAGAATTGTGACATTTCTTGTATATAATACAAGCTACATCATATATACATGAAAGTGGCAAAAATTAAACCCTATAATCATCTGTCATAGTACCTCTCTCCAGGTCGTAGCATTTTGAAAAAAGAAAGGCTTTCAGCTGTCTCTTAAAGGATTCAACAGTAGAGAGTTGTCTTATGGACAATGGCAATCTGTTATATAATCTAGGGGCTCTATATGCAAAAGAACGATCAGAGAAAGATGACTGGTGAATGGCTCCTGGCTTGTCAAGACGCAAGGAATCATCTTCACTGCGTAACATCACACCCGGGCGTGTCGATGGGAGTTTTAACAATTCGGCAAGATACTTCAGTTCACCAAACTTAAGAACCTTGAATGTAATAAGACACAGTTTAAATTCAATTCTAGCCTTTACTGGTAACCAATGCAACTCAATCAGAAACGGGGTAGTTGAGGTTCTCGGGGGGAGACCAAAGATAAGCCGTGCCGCCCTGTTCAACACAGACTGAACTTTTGTTAGTATATTATTTGGAAGACCAACCCACAGTGAATTACAATAATCAACACGAGACAAGACTACTGCATGGACCAATGTTAAGAGGCACTGTCTATTCAGGAATTTTCTCACAGAGTACAGATTTCTGATATGCAAGTTACACCCTCTTACAACCTGATTAATGTGTTCTTTGTAATTTAACTTAGAATTAAAATAAACACCCAAAACAGAACTGACTGGATGCAGCTGTGACACGCCAATGTTCAAAGCCAGGGCATTGTCAGTGTCATCACCCCTTCTGTTTCCTCTGATGATGATGATCTCAGTTTTACCATCATTCAGCTTAAGTTTCCTCTTAGCCATCCAAATCTTAATATCAGACATTAGAGATTCAAACTTTATCTTAGTATCGTTGATATCTGACATCTTAACATAGAGCTGGGTGTCATCAGCATAAAAATGATAGGACACATCATGAGCATCAAGTAGAGACGATAAACTACTTGTGTAGATAGTAAATAGAATTGGACCCAAAACTGATCCTTGAGGGACTCCAAATAGAAGAGGAGCAGAATCAGAGCTAGCGTAATCAACAACCACTCTCTGAGATCTGTCCGACAGATACGACTTAAGGAGCAAAAGGGCACTATCACGAATGCCATAAAAATACAGATCATCCAACAATAGTTTATGATCTACTGTATCAAAAGCTGCAGACAGATCCAAAAGAACTAGGAGAGAGGACATCCCACTACAAGTGTTTGCCACCAAGTCGCTCTGAATCCTTGTTAGTGCAGTTTCAGTCGAATGGTATTTTCTGTATGCTGATTGAACAACAGGAACAACTCTGTTGTGTTCCAGTAGTGGTAAGAGTTGGTCAAGTATGGCCCGCTCAATAATCTTGGATAAAAAAGACAGGTTAGAGACAGGACGATAATTTGTCATGCTCTCGACATCAAGGCCAGGTTTCTTAATTAGGGGCCTAAGCAAAGCACGTTTCTCAGACTGCACAAAATTACTTTCTAAGAAGCATCTATTTATTATGTTGCAGATAAAGTCTGCAGCATGCTCATACACATCAGGCAGTTGTGACATGTTACATGGATCGAGTGAGCAAAATGTTTTATTAAGTTCTCTGATGTAACATTTGACTTTGTTTACATCCAGTGGATGAAATGTTGAAAGCAAATGATCCCCGGTGCACTGTGGCTGGAAGTCAACTGAGTACACTTCACTAGGAGAACTTCTGTCTAAATCACTTCTTATGTGAGATATCTTACTTGTAAAAAATGAAGCAAAATCAGAAGCCAATTGGACATCAGATAAAGAAGTTGGTTTAACAATTACATTCCTCCGACCAACCAAATTGTTCACAACTGCAGACAATTTTTTTTGATCACCACCACATGAATCAACTTTATTTTGATAATACCTAGCCTTTTGGGCTTTTACAGTGTGAACGACTGCTCTTCTCGCAAAAACATAACGCAAACGAGTTACTTCGGTCCGCTGCAAGCGCCACTCACGTTCTGCCCTTCTACGTTGTCTACGCAAAGAATTAATGGATGGACCATACCACGGAGAATTATCACGTACAGTGATTGTTTTTACTACCTCAGGACAATAATGGTCAAAAATTGACCTGAGCTCATTGTTGTAAATATCAACCAATTCACCAGAAGAAAGACTTGAAGAATCGATGGAGTTTAAACATTGATCAATTTCAAAACACATCAACTGGCGGTCAACATTGTTGTAATTTCTGAACCTGATGACCTTCCAATATGAAGGGGATTTCGGGACATCAAAACTAAGAGTGATCAGAGCATGATCAGAGATGAGGGGGTCAAATGAGTCAACCTCCACATCTGATACGCACCTGCAACCAACAGGGGACAAGATCAAGTCAAGGACATGTCCTGAGACATGAGTTGGATTAGTCACATGATTGAAAAAATTGTTCTGGGTGATCAACTCAAGGAATTCTGAAGAAAATGGTTTTGACTCTGGACTGTCAACCCAATAATTGAAATCACCACAAACAAGAAGTCCTCCAGGTCTAAGAGAAAACCCTTCAAGAAACTGCCCAAACTCCTCCATAAAACCTCGATCTCTGCCCAGATGACCTGGTCGATAGACAATTGCAATTCTAATGGTATTCTGATGGAAATTTATTAATACTTCCATAAATTCAAATGAAGATGGGGTCAGGTCTGAGTCAATGAGAGAAACGTTTGCAAGTGCTGCCGAGTAGATGAGAGCTACACCTCCTCCCGGATAGTCAGCAGCAGGCCTGGGAATACTAATAATAGAATGTGTCTTAGGCAAAGCATTACGAATAATATCGATATCAGACTCATACAACCAGGTTTCAGTCAAGCACAATATGTCAAGCTCGTGCTGATTTAGGGTTTCATTAATATAGTCTATCTTATTACGGATGGAACGAATATTTAAAAGACCCATCCTTAACTGGTTCAAGAGGGACGTAGTCAGATTTTTGAATGGTCAAATTTGTGTTTTCAATCAATCTATTCCTATGAGAAATCATGATTGGACAGTCTCTACTTGATGCAAAATGAGCAACCGACTGTAAATTTGAATTAGCATCTTGATGTCTTAAAGAAGACCAGTTGATGCATTTGGGAGAATTTCTGTTACTACAATCCTTAGATTTATGGGTTCCAGCACAAAAGACACATTTAGGTTCATCATTTTTCCTAGAACATCTCTCAAATGTATGACCAAAGCCTTGACAGTGATGACACTGTGTAACCCAGAATCTATCGAAAGCGTGGCATCTTGTAAGATCCACATAGATGTAACTGCCCTGTTCTACAATGGAGGATCTCACCTCTGGCGACATCTTCAAGACAGCAGTTTTGGTGTCATTCCTTGTTCTTGTGAAGAAAAAGTTGAGGGTACAACCCCGATCAACGAGCATCTTAATTTTATTGTTTTTTCTCAGAATGTTTGGGATGATGTCAGAGTCACCCAAGGAAGAGGAAAGGCCTGTCACAGTCATTTTAGGCAACATTTTCTTTGGCTCTGATATGCAAAAAGTGCCCTCAGAGCCAAAATGATCACTCAGCACCCCAGTTGCCTCACCTTTGGCCTCAGCTGACAGAAACTTCATGACCAGCCCACCAGCCTTGGTCTTAAGAGAGCTATCAACCAGTACAAACACACAATTATATATCATGGGAAAAGTTAAACTTACATGAATGAAGTGCCTACCACTGTAGCAGTAAGGATAAAAACACATGTAATATTATTATATTGGTACATCTCAATACAGACCTTCAACATTAATATGCAGACTAGACAATGACACACACAAATATGTCAACAATTACTTTCAAACACTAGCTGAAAGAATTTCTACTACTGTTAAGTCACCATCAATTTAACAATGAAACCACCAAGACATGGAGTACTTGGAGAACACAACACCTAAACCCTTCAATCATCAAACTCTTGCCCTGTGACTGTGACCTTTGACTGATCATTCCAAATACAGTAATGTGCCTTACTTGTAACGATGGCTTTTTGTATCCTGGCTCCCTCTCTGCACCAGCTTCAACTTGTTCTTCAATTTACTCCTCAGACCACCAGCTTCTTTCATCACCTTAGCCACATCTTTCTTCTCTTTGGTCATCTTTTTCTCTTCTGCTTCCTTCATCCTGCAAAATCAATTATCATAATCAGTACAACATTGCCATTTACAGTTGTATTCTTGGTGGATTTGGATATATCTCAGCACCTCTTTCTGAGCCATTCATTGTGCACATTTCATCTCAGTGTGCTTTTGTATATTACTGATGCGAACACTGTCACTGTACAAGCACCATAAATAACAGTGCATAATGCTGAGGTGTAATATACAAAAAGGGTTGTTATGAGAGAGGGTTGTATACAAGAGAGGGGCGTGTGAACTGGGAACACAATAGTGAAATGATGGGGGACAGGGCGACATGGAGGCGATTTGTTTGTGGCAACCCCTTATGGGATTAAGGCGTCTGGCAACAGATAGACAGATGGATAGATAGGTTGTTAAGGAAGGGCTGCTATCAAGCCACCTATGCTCCCTACACCATTTAACCCTTTGACTGGACCTGATGCACACAGTTTTTATTCAAGCTAACACCAAAGTATTTTATAAAACTATGACAGTTACTAGCAGTCACAGGCTCATGAAAACTAACTAGAAATAAACTCTTTCTCTGTAACTGATCCATCTAAAAGTTATATTTAGGCAAACACTACATGATTATACTCAGGTTTAAACTAGTGCACAACAGATGCTGACATACAATATATCAAGTAATACAGCATCAGTACAGGTACTTCAGGTTATTAAAAAAAAAAAAAAAAAAAAAAAAGCAGCACACATTCAGGAGTGGTATTTCCCTCCTCAGTTAACTTAAGTGCTATTATAAATGTGACAGTCTGCCTCTCACATCCCTACCCCCGACGTTCACACTTCTCACTTTCCACACCCAACTGTCATCCTCCATCCTCTCCACATGCCCAAACCATCTCAATCTACCCCTCATCACCACAACACCAATACACTCCACTCCCAGCCTGTCTCTCAACTCTTCAATCACGAACCAGCCCCTCAGGCCTCATATTCAAGGACACACTATACATCCTTTTAATCACTGTCATTTCTGTACATATGAGCCTACAGATCTCATCTTCCTTTACTGCCCAGGTCTCATTACCATATAGCATTACACTCCTAATGCATGCTGCATACAAAGGTCCTTTAGCAATGAAAGGAGAACCCTCTCCATGTCAGGAGAGGTAATAGCTCCCTGAACTTCTTCCAACCACTCCTCACTCTGGCCACAGAGCTGTCTCCAGCCCCACCTCCAGCACATAACAGGTGCTCCAAATGACAAAACTCTTCCATATACTCAAGAGACTCACTAGCATGATCAATACTTTCAACCTGACAATCTTAAATGCTCTCCCCAACACACCACACACATGAAATCAACATTACCTTGCAGTCTACCTCTAATACCACTTCATCTCTTATGCACCCACTTATCACAAGCACTGCACAAGATGGAGTTAGAACTGGAGAGGTCATACTGTATATAACATTCAATTACTCCTTCCCTAAATGAGGTCTCCCTGATGCTGCATAAAATCAATTAGATGTAACAAGAATAAATAAAATACTTCACTGGAGGGATAAATTAAAATATGAGGAACATGCTTGTCACTGAATACTCAAATGCAGGTCTAAAGTAGGATAAATCTAACACTAAAATCAGGCAATATATTCTTTTTTTGACTCCAGTTATTTGTAGGTTAAAAAAAATCAACAGCATTTCCTAGCACCAAATCTGGAATGTTACAGAAAGAAATAATATAAAGGCTAAGCTGTTAAAAGAGTGGCTAATACTGACATGCAACAGAAATGAAGGAGTGATGTGATGTGGATGTGATAATGTTAGGAGATATACACTGAGGTGGTCTGGCCATGTGATGGAGTGAGAGACTAACTAGGAAAGTGTAAGTGAGTGAGGTGGAGGGGATGAGAGGGCAGAGGAGACTAAGGATGATGTGTAGGGATAGAGTAGAGAGGTATATGAGAGGTGGGTGTAAGTTGGGAGAAGGGCAACAAAATAGCAGGGGACAGGGCGACATGTAGGCAATTTGTTTGAGGCCACCCCTTACAGGATTAAAGAATCTGGCTATAGGTACATAGATACATACAGACTGATAGACAGATAGATGGGTAGATAGATAGATGGACAGATATACAGTGCAGATTGCCTGCCTCATCCAACATACTTGACAGAGTGACTTATGTGGTGCCACAGCTCAGACAGGATGCACAACTCGGGGCCTCTGGAGGTCCATGTAGAGGTCAACCTGAGAACAACAAATTAATTATTATTTCTACGCATTTCACTGATATCCCAAACTGATGACCTTATCTAAGTCACAGTTCACTACCAGTCTTTAACCCAACATATACTTGTGTGTACTAGCTGACAACCATAAATATTTCTATCTATATATCTTTCTATCTGTAGCCAGACGCCATAGTCCTGTTAGGGGTGGCCATTTGTCTTTTAGTTGTTTTAATGGGAGGGGCACTAACCCTCCACCAACCCACTTGTTGACAGGTAGGGAAATATATACATACATTCATTAAAACTCTGCACTGTTTCCTCTCAAGGAATCCCCATATTGGTGTTGGCCATGGTACAGCCAATGTTTCCTATGGACTGCAAGCTAAACCAAGTGCCAAAACCAGCTAATTACTTCCCAACAGTTGCTGGAAGCTGATGGGTAAAAAGACATTATAGATGTGTGATTAGCAAACAATATGACTCTCACCTTCAACCTAGATTCTGTGTAAAGACAGTTAGAAAAGAAGATCAGCAAATACTTGTACAGTAACACCTCGATACACGATACCCCTAGATATGATACCCCGGCTTTACGATGGGGGTAGAAATACCACCATACCCCACCTAACGATGGCCAAACCCTGGTTTAATGATGTGTTTTGATTTTTTTTTCAATTCTGATGATATTTTAGACTAAAATTGTGTTTAGGTTGATTTACAAACTCTTTTAGACTTAGATTATTGTGTTTTAGCCACAGGTGGGGTGAACATTGTCATTTTGGGGTACAGTTTACTAAACTTGATTTTTCCGGGACTATATTTGACAATTTTCATATTTTATTCGTTGGTTTTAGTGAGTTATTTACAGGTGTCAGATTAGGTTAGCTTCTTTTACAGTTGTTAGGCCATTTAGATTGGCTTTAAACTTGTTTTTGGGCTCATTTGGGTGGGTTTTGGACTTGGTTTGGGGGGAAACCCAAGGCTGGTAAATGCTCCCCATTACTTTACATGTTAAAAGTACACTGATATAGGGGTTTTACCTAAGCAGTTACTGTATATCATTAAACTGGGGTGAATGTTTGCTGATTAAGAGTGGTGCTTGTGTACGTAATTACCATGTCTGTAGCGACATTTCACTGTCATGGTAGTAGCTGCCAGGGTCAGGGCGTGAAGAAGGGGTTGTTAGTGGTACCAAAACACCAGCCGGGTCCAATGGGGGTCTGCAAAGTAAGGCAGTAGTTACTTACTGTTCAATAATACATCTTACTGATGTATTGAGTGAGGTGGAGGGGGGAAGAGGGAGAGGGAGGCTGAAGATGAGATGGAGGGATGGGGTGGAGAGGTATATGAGAGAGGGGGGTGTGAGTTGGGAGCAGGGAAGTGAAATGGCGGGGGACAGGGCGACGTGGAGGCGATTTGTTTGTGGCCACCCCAAACAGGATTGAGGCATCTGGCAATAGACAGATAGATAGATAGATAGACAAATATCATGTAAATGTAAACAAACAAAATGTATCAAACAAAATGGCCAGTTAAATGACCCATACATTCATTCACATGTCATTCAAACCTTTGATATCTTGGCTCTACCATACAAAATTATCTGCAGTGCAAGTGCAACAATGCACCAGAACCAGCCAATTACTGTACTGCCAATTACTGCTGCAAACTACATGAGAGGGGACTGACAAGTTCATGGCCTGAGGCAGAAGGAGATGAGCTATACAGTACAGTTTTCACTGAATGTGTGTCCAGTTCATCTTGGTGAATGACTGCACAGATAATTTAAAGTTACTGAGTTATTTTTCTGTTAGAGACTAACCTGCAGATGCTATGAAAATATAAAATATCAGCCATTATGTAGCGATGCATTACCTCACTGTCAAGAGGTATCGTCCCCTAGTGTAGCCACCATGGCCTCAGGAATCTCCTTGGTTGTTAATCCCTTGAGACTTAGGTAGCAGATGACTGTACTGACACTGATCTGTGGACAAATGAAATTATTAATATCAGTTGCTATGCATCCCCACTCACATACACTCTCCTGGCCTCTCCACATGGCCAAACCATTTCAAAGTATTTCTCTTAACACTTTCAGTTGCATACACTCTTCTTGTCAGTCTCTCATTCCCCATCCTCTCCACATGGCCAAACCATTTCAAAGTACTGTACTGTATTTCTCTTAACACTTTCTGTCACACTTTTTTTTTTTTTTTTTTTTTTTAATGCAAGGAAGAAGGAACCAAAGGCCATGAGCCCGCAGTAACAGTTCCCTCCAAGAGAAAAACAAAATACAATATAGAGCCAAATTCAAGATCCGATCATTTTGAGATGCCTGGACACACTGCGTTTGAAAGACTGGAGATCATAGGCAGCAGGAAATACAGACAGAGGGAGACAGTTCCAGAGCTGACCTGTTGCATAAATGCACACCAACACCACAAAGCTTCTCTACTTCCTTGTATATGCCTCTGCATCACTTTCACATGCTAATTAATTACTATACCTAAACTGTCCTGTAATTTACTCTGCTCAGGGGGGGGGGGGATTTCAAAAACTGGTCATTTCAAACAAAAAGACAATAAATCACACACAAAAGGCAGGAGAAAATTACCTAACAAAGCCACAGCTACCAGTACTGCATGATATAGTTTAGTTGATTGCGAGAGAGAGAGAGAGAGAGAATGAGGAGAAAGAGGAAATGATGAAAAGGAGGAGGAGGAGGCGGAGGAGGAGGAGGAGGAGGAAAAGGAAATGACGAAAAGGATGAGGTTGAGGAGGAAAAAGATAAAGAGGGGGAAGAGGGCGAAGGAGGAGGAAGTGGAGAATGATAAAGAGAAAGAGGAATGGACAGGAGGACAAGGAAAGGAGAAAGAGACGGAGAAAAAGGAGGAAAAAAGACAGAAGAAGAAGAAGAAGAAGAAGAAGAAGAGGAGGAGGAGGAGGAGGTGATGGTGGTGGAGGACAGGAGAGGAAAGAAGATTACACAGGATTACACAGGAAAGCAAACAGCAACAGACCTTATGGTCCTTTCGAGGCTGCTTGTTAGAGAAAACTATGACTACAAGATCTAACTCTACATGTTGAAGGATAAGGATAGGAAAGCAAGAGGAGGAGGAGGAGGAGGAGGAGGAGGAGGAGGAGAAGGAGGAGGAAGGGGAGAGGAAATGAGTGTAATAAGGCCGAGCTACACTGCTTAATACATGATAGGCCTACAGTCTTCCCCATACTTTTCATCATTATAAAAACAATAAGAACAAGGATGACGAGGTTAATACAAAATAAAATGAAGAATAAAGAACAGTTATTAACACTACACCAATATATCTAACTGTCTATAGCATGACGACTCCATCCCGTAAGGAATGGCCACAAACACCGCCTCCTTATCGCCCTCCCCCCCCCATTTCACTCCTCTCCCCTGCAGCTCACAACCCTCTCTCTCTCAGATCTCCATCCCATCTTTCCATCTCATCCTCGGCCTCCCCACCTTCTCCTCCCGCCCTTCCACCTCACTCACATCACCCTGTCCTTCACACACACATACAGTACGTCTCCACCTCATCACTCCAGCTCATCCTTGATCTGCTCTTCCTCCACACTCTCCTAGTCAGTCTCACGTACTCCATCCTCTAAGCATAATCATCTGAGCATAACAGTGAGGATATAAATAAAATATTGCAGTAATGACCTCCTAAAGAACTCAAATACCTTACTTCATTTGCTCCACCACCTGTTACCTGGCCATCAATTAGAAGGCAATTAACCTGACAACACCTGAGTAGTAGTAGTAGTAGTTGTTGTTGTTGTTGTTGTGGTGGTAATAGTAGTAGTTGAGTAGTAGTAGTAGTAGTAGTAGTAGGAGAGGGAGAGAGAGAGAGAGAGAGAATAAAAGGTACAGTCAACACAAACTAAAAAAAAAAGCCACTAGTGTGCCAATAGAGGGCAGGTAAATGGCCAGTGTTGAAGTGACCCGCTGCCCCTGGACCTCTCCTCAGTTATGACGGTACACACACACACACACACACACACACACACACACACACACACACACACAATGTTTGTTTTGTGTTCTACTAGTGCCCAACAAACAACACGTGCACACTCATGAATTCCCGTCACCCTGTACCCCGCCATTTCACTGCCCTGCTTTCAGCTCACCCTCCTCTCATTTGCTCCTCCACTCCATCCCTCCATTTCATCCTTGGCCTCCCCATCCCTCTTCCCCTCTCCACCTCACTCACACTCTCCTTGTTAGTCTCTTGCTCTCCATCCTCTCCACTTTGCCAAACCGCCTCAGTGAATATCTCCATGATGGACCTATTTCCTTTCCAGAGTGAGCATCAGTGGCCGTACCACCAAAAATACTTAGTGCTGATAAGCACACTTAGCAGACGAAATTCTTTTTACGACTTGCAAGTCAGTCTGGACAGAATACTTAAGTGACAGGTACCAAACTACTTTTTGGCCTTAAGTAGGCTACACTTTGTAGATGACAAACTTAAGTTCCCCCAGTGAGGTTACTTACGTGCTTCTCATTTTTGAGGTGGAGGAAAGGAGGGGGAGACCAAGGATGATATGAACTGAAGGAGTGGAGATGATGGAGAATGAGAGACTGACCAGAAGAGTGTGAGAGGTGGAGGGTGAGACCAAAGATGAGATGGAGGAATGGAGTGCATAAAGGTCGAGTCACAATGGGATGAGTGGCATTTACATTTTCCCCTGCACCCTTACCTGCACCTACAGCGAACCAGCTTCTCGTTGGGACAAGCTTCCATCTGGATTGAGGTCCAGAACCATTCTCCCTTGACCACGTAAGCCTCTTCGGAGGAGAGTCTGGTGGCTTCCCTGTGATGGACTGGTCTTCTATTACCTGAAAAATATTATTAAAGTTACCTACATCTTCTTTCACATCATCATCATCCTAAACCAAATCTACTTTTATTTCAAAGTAGTGAGTGGGATGCACAAAATGGAAACTGAGAACAAAACAATATTCCATTATCTTCTGAAGAGGTTGGTAATATCTTGAAAATGCAAGAAATCATAAATGGAAAAATTATAAATACACATCAAAGCATTATAATAAAAGAATACAGAATAATGCATGATAAATATCTATCTATCTATCTATCTATCTATCTATCATTCAAAGAAAACAACACATTATGACACAACAGCTGATGCCATCCAGAACAGATTAAGCACAGATTAAGTTACTACACAGAGGAGGATGGAAAGAAGGAAGCCAGAGAGAAAGAACAAAAGAGGGAAAAAAGAAAAGGGTACAATATGTATGTTTATCTATGTCAGTCAGTTTACAGTATCTATATACCAAATATAAATGAGAGGAGCATGTAATCACGAACTTACCATATGTGTTGCATTCTGGTCATGCAGAGTTGTAATAATGCCATCATTTTGGTGCACCAGGTCTTTCATCTGACCCTGGTTCTCCTCAGAAAAACCCACCAGCACAATACGCAGGTTTTGAAACGCCTTTAGTTTTTACTTTGCCTGCAAAACAAAGATGGTGGGTTAAATGTCACTTGTGAGGATATTCTGGGTTTTGTTTAACCTCTTTAGTCCCATAACATGTGTGTATTTTCATTTATGCTACAAAGCCTCCTATGCCACCTTGAATTCTGACCTACAACTCTCACTTTCATCCCCTCCCATTCCTGTCTCTCATCACTGCCTCTGCATCTATATCCTAGGGCCACAAAAATACCATGGTCTTATTAATAAAAACTAATAATCCCTCCATCCATTATCCAACTGCCCCATGAGGAGAATAGGAGCCCAGGCCTAGGCAAGTTGGTCCTGACATTTAAGATGAGAGCAACCAGCCTCACTCATCCCTGAGAGGAATTATGTGAACATTAAACCCCAACCATCCCCTGGATATAAACTAACACAGGCTCAATTAGTTTGGAGTACCTTAATTACCCAGTAAACCACCAGGCACCATAATTTGGTTTTATGGTTACCACCCAGCATATTAAATGGGTTCCAGGTGTACTGGAAACAATTTGGCTTGTCACTCAATATAGAGTCACCCATAAGGAGAAGCATGAGGAAAGAATGAAAGAAAGAAAGTGAGAAGAGGAAGTGTAAAGCCACCTGTAGGCAGAAGGAAGAGGAAAGAACAAAGGAAAGAAAGACAGAAGAGGAAGGAAGGAAGAGAAGAAAGGGCAGACACCCAAGCCAGCACTACACTGAGTGAGTGGATGGTGGGCACCCCCACCTACCACAAAGGTAATAACAGTAATAATTATCTGGTCGTCTGTTACTGAACAGCATCAGTTCTGTGCGTGCATTTCTATCTATCCATCTGTCTGTATCTATTTATGACATGTGCATTTGTCCCTTATCTCCTCACTATCTCACCAGTACCACAGCAGTCTTGGGGTTAACTCATATCCAGATAATCCTAGGGCCACAACAACAACAGCAAGCTCTTACCATGGCTTCTGCATCTGCTCTGGCTGCCACCTGGTCCTTGTGTGCCCAAGCAGTGTGTATCCATTCCTCCCCCATGACTGGTATGTTGAAGGTCACCATGTACTGATACTTCTCACCCATCGATGAGTATGCTAGCAGGTGCATCACGTTTCCTTGATATCAGTCTTCACTCTTTCTCTCATACAGTGAACCAGCTTTGGCAGCCAGGACTGAAAGGAGGATTTGTAGTTTTAATAATGCTATTCAAAAGACATAGGTAATGATGGTGCCTCATATATGGTATAAAAGGTGGATGGGCACCCTTGATGACTGGCTCTGGCTGCCTGCACTAAGCTTCTAATCCTGATGCAATTGGGTCAGCAGCTTTGTAGCAGCCATGCTTACTATTCGGCCACTGCAGGAAGCCAAGGTGGGTTCTAATGATATGACTAAAAAGAATTATCTGGGTTTAAGTGCCACATTTTCTTAAGCATGGGGCACTGGAAGGGAAGTGAACAAAATGATTGTCCTCAGAAAACAGGTGATGCTGGTGGCAGGTGCCATTCTTTGGGGAAAATTTCATATTATCCCTGCACTCCTACATCACATCAAATGTCAGACTGCAAAAGTAAATGATAAATATCTTTCTATTCAATCATCCATCATCTAATCCAGTGTTTCCCCATGAGGAGCGTAAGAGCCCGGGGTTAGGCAAGTTGGTTCTGACATTTAAGATGAGAGTGACCAGCCTCACTCATCTCCGAGTTAATTTTTGTGCGCTGTATGAGAAATATGAACTGCAAAACAAAGGAAACCATACATCAAGAGCAGTGTTTTTGGACATGAGACTTATGACCCCAAACATGATCCTCTATCGAATAGTGCTGTACTATTTATTGAATACCGAACATGAAACAATAATAAAACCATAAAAGTAATGAATCTGTTCAAAATGCAGCCATCTGTTGTGAGGCAGAATTACAGGTTACATGTAAAGCTCCCAGGAAATTGTGATTGGGGACGAGACATATGGTGCAGGGTAATCTTGACAGAGACATTGGCCCACCTTTTAAATACACTATCATGTTTTCTTCTTTTACCTACTATGAACTGATTCAGTGACTCTATAAAGTTGTACCTAAGTGAGTTTTCGAGTATGAAGAGGATATGATGACTGTATATAAGGGAGAGGTTAGGTTAGGTTAAGACAGCATAAAATAGGTTAGAATAAATTAGGTCGAAGTTACGAAAGTTTGGGTTAGGTTTGGATACATCAGTGTGGATTAGGGCAATTTCGTGCCAATAATGGCATGTTAAGATGGCATCTGCCTGTTTTCAGCACCGTTGGGGAGTGTACACTATGAACGTTTTTTTAAATGCTGTTCATCCTTTTTAAAAGAAATAAGAAACAATTCTTTCTTTCACTCTTTCCTCTTCCTTCTGCCTATGTGAGACTCTACATTGAGTGAGAAGCCAAGTGGTTTTCTGTACACCAGGAAGCCATTTACTATGCTGTGTGGTAACCATATAACCAAATTATGGCACCTGGTGGTTTAGTGGGCAATGAAGGTGCTCTAATCGGACTGAGCCGGTGCAGGTTTATATCCATGGGGTGGTTGGGGCTTATTGCTAACATAATGCCACTCAGGGATGAGTAAGGCTGGTCACTCTCATCTTAAATGTCAGGACCAATTTGCCCAGCCCCGGGCTGCTATGCTCCTTGTGGGGCAACGTAGAAATGGATGATGGATGGGATGGATTAAGAAAATTTGGGGGGGAAAAGAGAGAGAGAGAGAGAGAGAGAGAGACAGACAGAGACAGACAGACAGAGAGAGAGAGAGAGAGAGAGAGAGAAAATAAGGTGGTCCCAGGTTGCCCTGATGATTACCTGGTGGAACTATGATTTTTGGGCTTCCCAACTTTTAAAGGAAGAGAGTTGGTGATAGGACAGAGCCCTGAGGAACACCACTGTTGATAGATCTAGGAGAAGAACGATGGCCGTCTACAACAGTGGCTATAGAACAACCAGAAAGGAAGCTAGCAATGAAGGCACAGATAGAAGGATAGAAACCGTAGGAGGGCAGTTTGGAAATTAAAGATTTATGCCAGACTCGATCGAAAGCCTTTGAGATGTCAAGTGCAATGGCAAAGCTTTCACCAAAGTCCCAAAAGGAGGATGACCAGGAGTCTGAAAGGTAGGTGAGAAGATCGCCAGTGGAGCGTCCCTGACGGAACCCGTACTGACGATCGGAAAGAAGGTAGTGATAGGAAAGATGCCTTAAAATTTTTCTATTGAGAATTGACTCGAAAACTTTTGAAATACAGGACGTTAAAGCAATTGGACAATAGTTGGAGGGTTGGGAGTGGTCACCCTTCTTTGGGACTGGCTGAATGAGAGCAAACTTCCAGCAAGAAGGAAAGGTACAAGTTGACAGACAAAGGCGAAAGAGTTTGCCTAGGCAGGGTGTAAGCACAGAAGCACAGTTCTTGAGAACAACAGGAGGGACCCCATCAGGCCCATATGCTTGAAGCCCCCCACCTCTCCCCTCAAAGCAGCCTCCTGTGCATACCTTGGTGCCCCTATAATTTGCCTATAAACTCCATTTTCTATAATCTGCAATCTATTTATATCTTCCTCTGTCCACATATCTATCACTCCTACTCCATATAATATTGATGGTATCACTATACTTTTCCAATAAGTTTTACCAATACGTAATCTGGAACAACTTTTAGCAATTACTGAGTATGTTGTGTTAGCCATTTTTCGTGCTTTTTCAATCATAATTTTCTTTTGTTCTCTAAAGAAGTTTCTTGTATCTTCTATTACCACTCCAAGATATTTTATCTTATTTTTTATTTCTATTCCCCCTATTTGTTCTGGCTTGTTTTTCATATTGAATATCAATGCTTGGCTTTTCTGTCTGTTAATTTCTAGTCCGTATTCCCTACTTATTATTGTAACTCCTCTGATGACTTCTTCAGCCTCCCCAATGCTACCTGCCAAAAGTATACCATCATCTGCATAGTATAAAGATGTGATCTTGAAATTATCATCTTTAAAACCCTTGTTTGTGGTAGGTGGTGGCGACCATCATCCACTCACTTGATGTAGTGCTGCCTACTTCTTCCTTAGCCTTTATCATTCTTTTTCTGTGCCTGCCCTCCTCTCTTCCTGTTTCTCTCATCTTTCCTGTCACTTCTTATTGCTTTTCTTTCCTTTACAGGTGGCTTTACATTGAGTGACAAGCCAAATGGTTTCCTGTAAGCCAAGAAACCATTTACAACGCTGGGTGGTTACCATATAACCAAACCATACGTGCTCCCTACGTGTCAACAAGTGGGTTGGTGGAGGGTTAGTGCCCCTCCCTGTAAAACAAATAACTCAAAGTCAAATGGCCACCCCTTACGGGATTATGGCGTCTGGCAGTAGATAGTAGTAGATAGATAGAAAACCCTTGTTTATTTCTTCTAACCTTTGCATTATTTTATATGTAACTAATTTAAACAGAGTGGTTGATCCAGTACATCCCTGGCGTATTCCGCTTGTTACTGGTAATGTCATCATATTGTTATCCTCTAGTTCAATTTTTGTTTTGTCTCCCTTATAAACTTCTGCTATTACATTAATTACATTTGGATTTATTTTATATGCTACTAATAATTCTATTAATTTCTCCCTTTTTATACTATCAAAAGCTTTAGAATAGTCTACTGATATTACTACAAGTGGTTTCTTTTTGTGAAATGAGGTTTCGATGCAATATCTCAATATTAACAAATTATTTTCAATCCTCCCCCCCTCTGTGAATGCAGCTTGTGTTTCTTTTTCCATATTATTTCTCATTAAATGCTCTTCAGTACTCTCTCTCATGACTGCCATCAGCACTTTATATCCCACATTGTTTAAAGCAATTGGCCTCAATTCGCCTATCTTTGGTCTCTTTGTTTTTGGCATCAGTACTGTCTTTGTTTCTTTCCACTCTTCTGGCACTATTCCTTTTTCTACTACATTCTCTAGACATATTACTAAACAATCCCTGTTATTTTTGTTGTTGAGGAATGCTTTGTACATCTCTGGCTTAATTCTGTCCAGTCCTGATACTTTTTTATTTTTCATTCTTTTTAAACATTTGATCACCCTTTCCTCTGTAACTGCCTTTTCTTCTGTAAATATTATACCTTTATCTACCTGAAATGCCATTTCAAGATGTTCTCTTATTTCTATATTACATGATTTTATCATCCTTAAATTATCTTCCTGTTCTAACCTCTCTTCCCTTCCTCTTCTTACTTGGAATTCTCCTCCTCTCTCTGTATCTTTTCTCTTACATTCTCATATTCCTTCATATATTCTTCCTTCTTCTGTCTATTCCATATTTGTTCTATCTTGTTTTCCTGCTTTTTATATAAATTTCCCCAGAACTTTCCTATTTCTTCCTCTAATCTTTCTTTCTCAAATTTCTTGCCATCTTCCCCATATACCATCAACCTATTGTCCTCTTTCTCTTTCTCTCCTTTCAGCTTCTTCACATATTTCTAAATATTTTTATTATCCCTTTTATCTTTTATCTCCTTTATTATTTTGTCTTCATACTTATATATTTCATCTTTAATCAACTTTTGGGTTTTACGTTTTTGTTCCAGGTACAGGTTTTTCAACATTTCATCCTCTTCCTGTGACCTGCATTCCTCCTACATCTGTTACGTCTCTTTCTTTCTTTAATTTCTTTTCTTATTTCCTCTGTTATCCACACCGGTTCCTCCTTAACTCTTTCCTTTCCCATCCGTCTCCTATAAGTACCTTTCAGTATTCTTTTCGCTATGTCTTTCATCCTATCTATCTATCTATTGCCAGACGCCTCAATCCCGTTTGGGGTGGCCACAAACAAATCGCCTCCAAGTCGCCCTGTCCCCCGCCATTTCACTGCCCTGCTCC
The DNA here is from genome assembly GCF_032717465.1 of Coenobita brevimanus. Taxonomy (NCBI): domain Eukaryota; kingdom Metazoa; phylum Arthropoda; class Malacostraca; order Decapoda; family Coenobitidae; genus Coenobita; species Coenobita brevimanus. Next base: position 27,430 of record NW_027642363.1, on the reverse strand, counting down.
CAACTCACACCTCCCTCTCTCATATACCTCTCCACCCCATCCCTCCATCTCATCCTCGGCCTCCCCTCCCTCTTCCTCCCTCCACCTCACTCACATACACTCTCTTCGTCAGTCTTTCACCCTCCATCCTCTCCACATGGCCAAACCACCTCAGTGTGTTCCTCATAACGCCTCCTATCACATCCACATCCACACCACAACGCTCCTTTATATCCTCATTCGTCAGCCTGTCTCTCCATGTGACTCCACAGGCTCCTCTTAAATAACTCATTTCCACTGCTCTCACTCTTGACTTGTGTCCTTCCAACAACGTCCAAGCTTCACTTCCATACGTTAGAGTTGGTATCACAATACTGTCATGTAGTAACTTTTTCACTTCCATGCTCACGTCACTGTTTCTTATCACTGTTTTCAAAGAACTAGCAACCTTTCTTCCCTGCTGTACCCTTTCACGCACTCCACCCTCCAAACCTCCATCCTTACTCATCACACTGCCCAAGTACTTAAACAGACTCACATTTTCCAATTCCTCACCATCCAACCTCGCTGTACATTCACTGACTTCACCTCTCTCAAAGACCATCACTTTACTCTTCCCTACATTCACCTTTAGATTCCGTTTCTTACACACTCTCCCAAACTCATCCACCAAGCCTTGCAGCTTCCCTTCGTCTTCACTCAACAACACAATATCATCTGCAAACAACAGTACAGGGAGTTTTTCATCCTTTCTTCTAAATCTTTTATGTCTCTGATATTCTCTCTTTTTATTCTTTTTTCCAATTCTTCTTCAAACTTTTTCATCGATTTATTATCTGACTTGTAATATTCTCTTACTATCCATTTCGTATTTCTGAATTGTTTTTCGTTTCTTTGCTTTTATTTTTATATCCATTAAATTATGATCTGACAAATCAAAAAACTCTTTACCTTCGTCAATGTTCATACTTATATACTTATCATATAATTTATCATTGACCAATGTATAATCTATAGTGCTTTTTAGTTTTTCCCTACACCATGTAAATTCTCCTGTACATTTCTGATCTTCATTTAACATTATAAGCCTATATTTGTCCATCCAATCTAGTATCATCCTTCCATTATCATCTAATCTTTGTTCCCCTTTAAACCCTACATGCCCGTTATAATCTCCTGCTATCATTAATGGCTCTTCACTTCTCTCAATGATAGATTCTATTTCTTCCCTCATTGCTTTGTTTCTATTCTTATCATGTACAGCAAAATACACCACTATCAGTTTCATCTCCCAACCTCTTATTGAACATTTAGCATGTATCATATCAGTATTTTTAGTGTTTACATTACTGACTTCTATCCCTTGATTTCCCTTGTACAGAATCATTATCCCCCTCCCTTCTTTTCTTCTATATCTCTCATATTTTCTACAACACATATATTTTGACTAAATATTATATTGCTAATTTTCTTTTGTGTTTCTGTTAGGCACACGAGGCCAAAGCTAACATTAGAAGGTTAATAAATATTAGTAAAACCTGTGGACTAGAAATAAATACAGCCAAAAGTAAATTCATTATATTCAATATGAAGGAGAAACCAACAGAAATAGAGGGTATAGAAGTGGTAAATTCAATTAAGTATTTGGGGGTAACAGTAGTGGACTCTAAAGACTGCTTTAAAGGACATAAAGAAAACATCATTATGAAAGCACAAAGACTAGCAAACTTAACCTACTCTGTTATGGCTAGGAGCTGCAATAAAATTTTAATCGGTAAAACTTACTGGAAGAGCCTAGCACTCCCTGGAGTTCTGTATGCTGCAGGAGTAATTGATTTTAATAAAGAAGAAATAGACAAACTACAGAAAATAGAAAATGGGGTGTATAGAACAATGCTGGGAGGTAATATGAGCACTGCAGTAGGCTGCCTGAGGGACGAAGTACGAGCCTCACTAATGGAAACAAAAATAAAGAGGGCAAAGCTTTAATATCTCCAAGGTATTTTAAAGAGAAGAAATAATGCACTATTAATTGAAATTGTAGAAGAGCAAGAGTAAGTGGATGAGGGAATGTGAGAAGGCACTAAAAGATCTTGACCTAAATACAGAAGGGTTAAAAAATATAACAAAAGATGAACTAACCAGGAAAATATATGATGAGGACACAAAAAGGTGGGGAAAAGACATGGAAAATAAATCAAGCTTAGAAGTATATAAAAAATGGAAGAAAGAAATAGGTGGAGTAGATGAAATATATGATAATTCACCAGCCTCCATAATCCTGTTTAAATGCAGATCTAATACACTAAATTTAGCAAACAGAAATAGATGCAAGGGAACTGAGACAAATTGTCCAATGTGTAATGCAGAAACAGAAGACTTGATACATTTTTTATTAGACTGCACAGGATATATGGAAGAAAGAACACAACTGGTAGAATTACAACAGCCATATATAGAGGAAAGAAATAGTATACTTGGGAACCTTCTATTTAATACAAGTGGTATTGAAAAAAAGAAATTAATAATATTTAAATGCTGGAAAAAAAGAGAAAGGAAAGTGAAGGAGCTCAGAAATTCAGGCAACTGATTATAGCTTACACGTAGTAAGAGAAGAGGAGGTGTGACCACAGAAAGACACAGGAGAAGGAGAAAAGAGAAAGAAGGAAATCGTTTAGAGGTGCCGTTGTAAAGGCAATACCTCAACAACATCACATCACATACTATTATCATTTACTAATTGTTCTACTTCCTTACTTTTACATTTAGACAAACCTTGTATGTTAATAACCCTGAATAAAAATTCCCCCTCTTCACTGTTTATGTTCTCATTTCTCCGGTCCCGTCAGTTCTCATTATCATCTGTGTCCAATCTTACGATCTTCTATCTATCTATTGCCAGACGCCATAATCCCGTAAGGGGAGTTATTTGTTTTACGGGGAGGGGCACTAACTCTCCGCCAATCCACTTATTGACACGTAGGGAGCACGTATGGTTTGGTTATATGGTTACCACCCAGGGTTGTAAATGGTTTCTTGGCATACAGGAAACCATTAGGCTTGTCACTCAATGTAAAGCTACCTGTAAAGGAAAGAAAAGCAGTAAGAAGTGACAGGAAAGATGGGAGAAATAGGAAGAGAGGAGGACAGGCACAGAAAAAGAAGGATAAATACTTCTTTAAATATTCTAGCACATACCTCTCTATCCTCTTTCTCTCTCTCTCTGGCCTCCCTATTATCACTTCCTAGCACATTGAACACAACTAAATTCTTCCTTCTCTTTTCCTTATCCTCCCTCTCTTCTAAATTTTCCATTACACTCTTAAGCACCTTCTCAGTAAAACCCTTTTCACCATCTCGTTCTCTCTTTCCACCCATTTCTTTTCCAGGCCCTTAATCATATCTCTCAACTCATCATTTGCTGTCTTCAGCTTACTCAATTCCTCCTTCATTACAGACATTTCTTTCATTGCCTCAACCCCTGCTACTGTTAAGACTTCTTGGCTTCCAACCCCATCTTTGGAATCTCCTGGTTTCTCAGGTTGATTGGCCCCACTCTACTTATTTTCAATTTCTTCCAAATTGCTGTTGATTACAGTGTATTTCTCCTTTATTACCTTGAGCTCTTCTTTCATCTTTGTATTTTCCATCTTCAGCTCTTGTTGTTCCCTCACACTATTTTTCCAGTCACTGCTACAAGGCTTACCCTACAGAACCACACATTCATTCTTTTCACTGCATTTAGTCCCTCTTTGGTTAATCCTTCACATTCCTGGTGCCACCAGTTACCGCATCTATCACACTCGGCACCTCCAGCCTCCACCCAGCGATTGCAATCAGTACATACCTCCTTCTTGGCCCTCACTTCATCGTCACAGTTTCTACACAGCATATCTTCACTCAGCCTTCCAGTGTACTCACACCTTCTGCATGTCTTCCTTGCACACGCTCTTTAGCACCTCTGTTTTCGTCCGACCAACACGTGCCTTCTTTGTTTACGCGTCTCTCGGTCCGGTTGTTTATTTACAAGGTACGTTGAGGCAACATGTCCTCGTCCACAGGGAAACTAAAGCGGTAAATAAATAATTCCTAAAACTTGACATTAATCAGCTGACTTTTCACTGGAAACATGTGAAAAAAATATTGTATTTATTTCAGATTTTTTATTACGTCTTTTCTCTGCTGTTTTTGTGTATTTTTCTTCAATTTTCAAAACTCGCAAGTGCAACATATAGCAGATTTTATCTCAGATGCTTATGATTTCGACCTAACAAAGTCTCGACTTTGTTATGAGATCCTTAGCCCCCCACTGGCCCCCTATTGGCTCCCCATTTAGACATGATTCCTCAGTTTCTGAAGACATTGCTACGTCATCGGGTGAACCTGAATCTACGTGGCCTGGGATGCTTTGTAGACCTCTTCCTATTTCCTTCATTACAAAGTTTGCACAATAATTATTATTTGAACAGCTGATAATATATTCAAGAGCTTCTGTGCATAAAATTTGCCACTGAAACGTATATAATTTTACGGGTGGAGGGTGACGTCACAGGGGCATTGTGGGAGATGAGACGGGGCTCTGGGGATGATGAAGGTGAGCGATGACTGCATTTATTATTATTTATTTATGGTGTTTCTTCGCTTATTTTTACGGTAATTATCATATCTCTATATTTATTAGTATCTGGTGCCTTTATGGAGACTTGGAGTTGGTTGATATAGTGTATAATTCTTTAGTGCTTCACAAATATCCTTCTCTCCTTTCACACTTTCCTGTAAAATGTCTACGCCAGTTTTCTATACGGCGTGGTGTTCTTTCTGACTTTTTACTGCCGGCTTCAGCTGGAGGGTTTGGAGGGCGGGGGAGAGCCTTCTTTGCTATCCTTATCTCATTCTAGTAGTTCAGTTACTCTTCTAGGAGCTGCCTAGCATGGGCCAACAGGCCTACTGCAGTTATCCTCTCCTTATGTTCTATGTTCTTGTGTATAAGTGATTCCCTTGTCCGTAATGGATTGTATTTTATTTTTTACTTTGTGTGTGTGTGTGTCTAATGAGAGAGGAGGGGGAGGAAAGGGGGGGATGGAGGGGAGAGAGGAGGGGGAGGAAAGGGGGGGATGGAGGGGGGAGAAGAGGTAAGGGGGATGGAGGAAAAGTGTTTTTCAAGGAGGAGGAAGAGGGAAGGAAGATTGATGACAAGAGGTGGAGAGAGAAGGAGAGAGGAAGGAAAGAAAAAAAGAAAAAGGAGAGGTGGAGGAAAGATGGGGGGGGGGAACTAGTGGGAATGGAGGGAAGGGAGGATGTAAGGAGGGAGAGGGACAGGAGGAAGAGTGCTTTTCAGGGAGGAGGGAGAGGGACAGGAGGAAGAGTGCTTTTCAGGGAGGAGGGAGAGGGACAGGAGGAAGAGTGCTTTTCAGGGAGGAGGGAGAGGTGGAAGGAAGACAAAGGAGAAGAAAGGAGAGAGAGAGAGTTGGAGAAAAGAGGGGGGGGGGAGAACTAGTGGGGGTGGAGGGAAGAGAGGATGTCAGAAGGGAGGAGAATTGGAGGAAGAGTGCTTTTCAGGGAGGAGGCAGAGGTGGAAGGAAGGAAGGAAGGAGAGAGAGAGAGAGGTGGAGGAAAGAGGGGCTGTGAAGGAAGGGAGGATGTGGTGCAGGGGGGGAGGAAACTAGTGGGGGGGATGGAGGGAGGGAAGGAATGTGGGGGTGGATGGAATGTGCTGGCTTTTGATCAGTCAGTCAGGCTGCAGCAGTGACAGGGGGAGGGGCTGCAATTTTGGTAAGATATTTTTCCTTTCTTTTTCCAGTAATTACCCTTCTCTCTCCATTAATTGCTTCTGTGGTGATGATATTGATTTTAATGTGTATTGTAAACAGGCCTGAGTGTTTCTAAAGCATACTCATGATTGAAAGGGTAAGAACATGACAGAGGTGGGTGTGAACTCTGGGGTGGGGTGTGTGTATGTGGAGATTGGGGTATGTGTAGTTTTTTGAGTGTGTATGTGTGTAGATTTTGGGTGTGAGTGTAGATTGGGGTGTGTATGTGTGGAGTTTGGATTGTGTATGTGTATGGATTTGGGGGGGGTGTTTAGATTGGGGGTGTATGTGGAGATTGTGTGTGTGTGTGTGTGTGTGTGTAGAGTTGGGGGTTACTATGTGGAGTTTGGGGTATCTGTGTGTGTGGAATTGTGGTTTTGTTTGTGTATGGATATTTTGATATTTTTTGTGATTTTCTTGTGATGGCTTATAAGGAATATTCTTTTTCAGGAGTGTGAGTTGGGGAGAAGGCAGCCTGATAATGAAGAAGAGAAAAAAAGATCTGGAGGGTTCAGTAATTGGCCATGTAGCTGTAGAGAGACTGCTACCACAACCACAACTACCCCCTACCACAACTACCACAACCACAACCATCTTTGGGGGACATTTAATTGGATACTTACTAGGTGAATATGCCAGAACCTTCTCAATTTTATTATTATTATTGTTATTATTATTATTATTATTATTATTATTATTATTTTATGCATGCTACCTGGAGGGGTTAGGTATATAACTTTCCCAGCTAATTTATAAAAATAATTTGAGTTTTTAGTGACAGCCCCCCAGCCTTCACAGTTTATGGCCAAGTGTAGCCTGATTGGGAGGGTAATTTTGACTAGTAACCAAGGAGACTTATTCCATACTCATGACCAGGGCTCTGTAAAATCTCTAACCCCTTTTCTGTTAATGGCCAGGTGTAGTCAGATTGGGAGGGTAATTTTGACTAGTAACCAAGGAGACTCATGACCAAGGCTGTTCGTAAAGATCCCTAACCCCTTTTCAGTTACTTTATGGCCAAGTGTAGAGATTGGAAAGGTAATTTTGACTAGTAACCAAGGAGACTCATGACCAAGGCTGTTTGTAAAGATCCCTAACCCCTTTTCAGTTACTTTATGGCCAAGTGTAGTCATATTGGAAGGGTAATTTTGACTAGTAACCAAGGAGACTCATGACCAAGGCTTTTCTTAAAGATCCCTAACCCCTTTTCAGTTGCTATTTGGCCAGGTGTAGTCAGATTAAATCATTCCATAACTAAGGTTCATAAAATTCCATGCAAAGACTATGTAAAGATTCCTAACTCCCCTTTAGTTACTTTATGGCTGTGTAGTCAGATTGAGATGGTAATTTGGGCTAGTAACCAAGGAGACTCATTCTTTAACTAAGGCTAAAATTCCATGCTAGAATAATGTAAAGATCCTTATGCCTTTTTTCAGTTAATTTATGGCCAAGTGTAGAGATTGGAAAAGTAATTTTGACTATTAACCAAGGAGACTCATGACCAATGCTCTTTATATACTGTATTTCTGACCCTTTATTCAGTTACTTCTTGGCCAAGTGTTGTCAGATTGGAAAGGTAATTTTGACTAGTAACCAAGGAGACTCATTCCCTAAGACTCAAATTTCATGCGACAACTTTCCAAAGATCCATAACTCCTAACTCCTTTTCAGTTAATGCCAGGTGTAGTCAGATTGATGCTTTTGATGCATATTTTGACTAGTAACCAAGGAGACTCATTCCCTAACCAAGGCTCAGATTCCATGCAGCAACTATTCAGAGATCTCTAACTCCTTTTCAGTCAGTGGTTGGCCAGGTGTAGCTAGATTGGAAAGATAATTTTGACTAGTAACCAAGGAGACTCATGACCAAGGCCCTGTGTAATGATCCCTAGCCTGATTTCAGTTACTTTATGGACAAGTGTAGTCAGATTGGGAGGGTAATTTTGACTAGTAACCAAGGAGACACAACCAAGGCCCTACGTATTGATCCTTAGCCTAATTTCAGTTACTTTTTGGCTAAGTGTAGGCAGATAGGAATGGTAATTTTGACTAGTAACCAAGGAGACTCATTCCCTAACTAAGGCTGGTATTCCATACAGGAACTATGTAAAGATCCCTCACCCCTTTTCAATAAGCTGATGGCAAGTAGTAGTCAGATTGATGGTAATTTTGACTAGTAACCAAGGAGACTCATTCCTTACTCATGACCAAGGAGGCTCTTCATAATTTTCAGTTAGTTTATGGCAAAGCTGTCAGATTTGGGGGTAATTCTGGCTAGTAACCAAGGAGACTCATTCTTGACTCATGACCAAGGCTTTGTTAGGATCCCTAGCCCCTTTTCAGTTAATTGATGGCCAGGTGTAGTCAGATTGGGAGGGCAGTTTTGACTAATAACCAAGGAGACTGTCACAATAGCTTTGCCCAGGTGTTCATTCCTTTGTATATTATTTCACATAGCGCATTGGCAGGAAAAAAGCAATGGTATGGCTGTACATTCATCCCATAGCACTTCTTTGTGACTAGCATCATGTTCTAGTGTTTATCTGATAACAATTCAGCATTCAGGATGGAGAGATGGCAATTTTAGGCCAAGGTAGAGTAAAAGCAAGCTAGTAACCAAGGAGACTCATTGCACTTGTTCAGGACTAGCATCAAATTTTAGTTGTAAATTGGAATAGTAACCAAGGAGACTCATCCCTGACTCAAAACCACAGCTCGTCAGATGCAACCACATCTTCGTATTTTTTGTGGGAGTGACCAGTCAGATTTTAGTAGTTGTAAATTGGAATAGTAACCAAGGAGACTCATTCCTAACTCATAACTACAGCTCGTTAGATGCAACCACATCTTGGTATTTTGTGTGGGAGTGACCAGTCAGATTTTAGTAGTTGTAAATTGTAATTTTGACTAGTAACCAAGGAGACTCATGACCAAGGCCCTGTGTAATGATCCCTAGCCTGATTTCAGTTACTTTATGGACAAGTGTAGTCAGATTGGGAGGGTAATTTTGACTAGTAACCAAGGAGACACAACCAAGGCCCTACGTATTGATCTTTAGCCTAATATCCGTTACTTTTTGGCTAAGTGTAGGCAGATAGGAATGGTAATTTTGACTAGTAACCAGGGAGACTCATTGCCTAACTAAGGCTAGTATTCCATACAGGAACTATGTAAAGATCCCTCACCCCTTTTCAATAAGCTGATGGCAAGTAGTAGTCAGATTGATGGTAATTTTGACTAGTAACCAAGGAGACTCATTCCTTACTCATGACCAAGGAGACTCTTCATAATTTTCAGTTAGTTTATGGCAAACCTGTCAGATTTGGGGGATAATTCTGGCTAGTAACCAAGGAGACTCATTCTTGACTCATGACCAAGGCTTTGTAAAGATCCCTAGCCCCTTTTCAGTTAATTGATGGCCAGGTGTAGTCAGATTGGGAGGGCAGTTTTGACTAATAACCAAGGAGACTGTCACAATAGCTTTGCCCAGGTGTTCATTCCTTTGTATATTATTTCACATAGCGCATTGGCAGGAAAAAAGCAATGGTATGGCTGTACATTCATCCCATAGCACTTCTTTGTGACTAGCATCATGTTCTAGTGTTTATCTGATAACAATTCAGCATTCAGGATGGAGAGATGGCAATTTTAGGCCAAGGTAGAGTAAAAGCAAGCTAGTAACCAAGGAGACTCATAGCACTTGTTCAGGACTAGCATCAAATTTTAGTTGTAAATTGGAATAGTAACCAAGGAGACTCATCCCTGACTCAAAACCACAGCTCGTCAGATGCAACCACATCTTCGTATTTTTTGTGGGAGTGACCAGTCAGATTTTAGTAGTTGTAAATTGGAATAGTAACCAAGGAGACTCATTCCTAACTCATAACTACAGCTCGTTAGATGCAACCACATCTTGGTATTTTGTGTGGGAGTGACCAGTCAGATTTTAGTAGTTGTAAATTGTAATTTTGACTAGTAACCAAGGAGACTCATGACCAAGGCCCTGTGTAATGATCCCTAGCCTGATTTCAGTTACTTTATGGACAAGTGTAGTCAGATTGGGAGGGTAATTTTGACTAGTAACCAAGGAGACACAACCAAGGCCCTACGTATTGATCCTTAGCCTAATTTCCGTTACTTTTTGGCTAAGTGTAGGCAGAGAGGAATGGTAATTTTGACTAGTAACCAGGGAGACTCATTCCCTAACTAAGGCTGGTATTCCATACAGGAACTATGTAAAGATCCCTCACCCCTTTTCAATAAGCTGATGGCAAGTAGTAGTCAGATTGATGGTAATTTTGACTAGTAACCAAGGAGACTCATTCCTTACTCATGACCAAGGAGGCTCTTCATAATTTTGTTAGTTTATGGCAAAGCTGTCAGATTTGGGGGTAATTCTGGCTAGTAACCAAGGAGACTCATTCTTGACTCATGACCAAGGCTTTGTAAAGATCCCTAGCCCCTTTTCAGTTAATTGATGGCCAGGTGTAGTCAGATTGGGAGGGCAGTTTTGACTAATAACCAAGGAGACTGTCACAATAGCTTTGCCCAGGTGTTCATTCCTTTGTATATTATTTCACATAGCGCATTGGCAGAAAAAAAGCAATGGTATGGCTGTACATTCATCCCATAGCACTTCTTTGTGACTAGCATCATGTTCTAGTGTTTATCTGATAACAATTCAGCATTCAGGATGGAGAGATGGCAATTTTAGGCCAAGGTAGAGTAAAAGCAAGCTAGTAACCAAGGAGACTCATAGCACTTGTTCAGGACTAGCATCAAATTTTAGTTGTAAATTGGAATAGTAACCAAGGAGACTCATCCCTGACTCAAAACCACAGCTCGTCAGATGCAACCACATCTTCGTATTTTTTGTGGGAGTGACCAGTCAGATTTTAGTAGTTGTAAATTGGAATAGTAACCAAGGAGACTCATTCCTAACTCATAACTACAGCTCGTTAGATGCAACCACATCTTGGTATTTTGTGTGGGAGTGACCAGTCAGATTTTAGTAGTTGTAAATTGTAATTTTGACTAGTAACCAAGGAGACTCATGACCAAGGCCCTGTGTAATGATCCCTAGCCTGATTTCAGTTACTTTATGGACAAGTGTAGTCAGATTGGGAGGGTAATTTTGACTAGTAACCAAGGAGACACAACCAAGGCCCTACGTATTGATCCTTTAGCCTAATATCCGTTACTTTTTGGCTAAGTGTAGGCAGATAGGAATGGTAATTTTGACTAGTAACCAGGGAGACTCATTGCCTAACTAAGGCTGGTATTCCATACAGGAACTATGTAAAGATCCCTCACCCCTTTTCAATAAGCTGATGGCAAGTAGTAGTCAGATTGATGGTAATTTTGACTAGTAACCAAGGAGACTCATTCCTTACTCATGACCAAGGAGGCTCTTCATAATTTTCAGTTAGTTTATGGCAAAGCTGTCAGATTTGGGGGTAATTCTGGCTAGTAACCAAGGAGACTCATTCTTGACTCATGACCAAGGCTTTGTAAAGATCCCTAGCCCCTTTTCAGTTAATTGATGGCCAGGTGTAGTCAGATTGGGAGGGCAGTTTTGACTAATAACCAAGGAGACTGTCACAATAGCTTTGCCCAGGTGTTCATTCCTTTGTATATTATTTCACATAGCGCATTGGCAGAAAAAAAGCAATGGTATGGCTGTACATTCATCCCATAGCACTTCTTTGTGACTAGCATCATGTTCTAGTGTTTATCTGATAACAATTCAGCATTCAAGATGGAGAGATGGCAATTTTAGGCCAAGGTAGAGTAAAAGCAAGCTAGTAACCAAGGAGACTCATAGCACTTGTTCAGGACTAGCATCAAATTTTAGTTGTAAATTGGAATAGTAACCAAGGAGACTCATTCCTAACTCATAACTACAGCTCGTCAGATGCAACCACATCTTCGTATTTTGTGTGGGAGTGACCAGTCAGATTTTAGTTGTAAATTGGAATAGTAACCAAGGAGACTCATTCCTAACTCATAACTACAGCTCGTCAAATGCAAACACATCTTGGTATTCTTTTGCAGGAGTGACTGATTCAGAAGTGGCTATAGGTATAAAAAAAAAACATTCACTTTGAATACCTGGCTGTAACAGTTATATTAGAATATGATGCTATGCCCTTCTTTTTTGGTTTAAAATATCATAGCATCATGAATTTTGAATTGTAACTGTAGATGAGTAGAATGTTGCTAGTCATGAAGAAGTGCTGTGGAAAGGGTACTCTATAGCATTACCTTGTTCTGCCACTGAACTGTGTGAGATGGACTGCGTAAGGCAAATTATAGGCCAAGTAGAAGGTAGAAGTAGTGCTATATACTGTATAACTGTCTACTCTAAATGTGAATAATTTGTATTATATTCCTACAATCATTGCAGTGGTGTTCCTGTGGCAGCCTTGGGTTTGTGTGGGTGTAAGTGAAGTACTGTACAAGAAAGCAGGGTTCCAGAGAGATGGCAGCGTGATGGCGGTTCAAGAGGAGTGAAGGGAGACTGCCTGGAGAACTCAGAGTAGCAGAGGGGCCACGACTGCTTGGAGAGGTTGAAATCTGTTGTGATGGGTATAGTACTGTCTCCTGTCTTTCCCGTCTGTTTTTCCTGTCTCTTGTCTGTCTCTCTTGTCTTTTTCTCTCTCATGTTTGTCTCTCATGTCTGTCTCTTATCTGTCTGTCTTATCTGTCTCTTTTGTCTTTCTCTTTTCTGTCACTCCTGTTTGTCTGTTAGTGTAGGCAGGTAACTATGGAGGGTTGAATTGAGCAAGGACACTCATTCTTACATTATAGCCAAGGATGAGATGGAGGGATGGAGTGGAGAGATGGGAGGGGGTGTTAGTTGGAGGGATGGAGAGTAGATACAAGTAGATATGGGAGAGAATGTGTGTAAGAGGGAGGAGTGTGGGTAGATATGGTGGAGGGAGGGTGTGAGTTGGAGGGATGGAGATGAGAGGGGTGGTGTGAGTTGGAGGGATGGCAGAGGACAGGACAGTGTGGAGGATATTTGTGGCCACACCTTACAGGATTAAGATGTCTGGCAATAGATAGATTAGATAGATATATAACTGAATTTCCATCAAGCACACTGTATTGATGTGGGAGTGGTAATGTCCAGTGAAAACGTATAGTAACCAAGGAGACTCATTCCTACCTCCATAACTATAAAATTAATAATACTGTTATCAATTAAGTACTAAATTTGTGAGAATGGGCCAGTTCCATCAGGTGAAGGACAGACTACAGTATAGCTCAGTGGCAAGATTATTTTTTCCTTGGTTAAGAAATCTAAGTGAGATGGAAGCACCGATTTTAGCCCATAAATTGGTATAGCTTTTTGTCCTTTTGTGGAGGGATACAGCTTAATGCCAGATTGACCTGACCTTGCCTGTACACCTTTCCCATAGCCCAGAGGTCAGCAACCCTTAAAGCTACAAGAGCCATTTGTTTTAAAGTTTCATAAAAATGTAGTACCGGGTACTCTTGGAGCCGCAATGCAAAAAATTCTGAAACTGAAATCTGCAGTATTCTAAACAAAACATTACGGTGATACTGTATGATCTACTTATAGTATAGATCTTTTTAAAGTTTCATAAAAATGTAGTAGTTTTGGAGCCGCAATACAGAAAATTCTCATAAACCGAAATCTGCAGTATTCTAAATCTAAACAAAACATTACGGTGATATTGTTTGATCTGCTTATAGTATAGATCTTATCAAAGCTGAATGGAAAATCTAATGTTGCCTTGCATGTATAATATGATGCCTTTGTTCTGAAAGAATAAATGGTTATTTATGAAGCTCCTGGAGTCACAAAAGTGTCCTAAGAGCCGCGTGCGGCTCCTGAGCCGCAGGTTGCTGACCTCTGCCTTAGCCCTTCTTGAGCATAATTAACAAGTCATTTAGATACAGGTGTTAGAGCAGTTAACAGACTATACAGTAGACTATGCAAGAAAGATTAGGGAACAGGTGGTACGTTATGACCTAAGTTTTATCCAGTGTGGGTGAAGGCATTGGTAAAGTATATATCTACAGAGGTGCAGTCATAGAAATTTACTGTCCATTGCATTGGGCATGTGGAGAGAATGATGGCAACTGGATGCAGCGGGGGAGAGGTGAGAGTGTTGAGGGTAGAGTTAGGGGTAGATTGAGATGGTTTTGGGAGGCAGGATGGGGCTGGAGTGTATTGGTGTTGTGATGAGAAGGGGGTAGACTGAGATGGTTTGGGAGGAAGGATGGGACTGGAGTGTAGTGGTGTTGTGATTAGGAGGGGTAGAGTGAGATGGTTTGGGAGGAAGGATGGGACTGGAGTGTGGTGGTGTTGTGATTAGGAGGGGTAGAGTGAGATGGTTTGGGCATGTGGAGAGGATGGGGGATGACATTTGGGTGCGGAGGGTGAGAGGTGTGAACATGGAGGGTAAAGTTGAGAGGCAGACTAAAAGACCTGGTATGAAGTCAGTGTCCTCAGGGATAAAGGGCTGGACAGAGAAGCTGCTAGAGATCAAGCAGCATGGAGAACTGCCATTAGGTGATCAAGGCTGATGTATGGAAGCATCTTGGAGTTTTTATAAATGAATGAATGAAGGAAATAAGTTCCCTTTTTCCACTCCATTAGGCGGGTAAAGATGTTGAGGTATAAATGTAAGTGCTTCCTCTATTATTTCTTTCCCTGTCCTTCCTTTCTGCACCCTTCCTCACTCCAGCATTAGGTGGAAAAGATCAGGATGAAGGAAAATGATGATTGTTCCTAGCTAGTTTGCTGTTTGCATTTACCTAACTTGAATAGGGAAGTAGCATTATACTGTATAGGAATAAATGCATTGGTTACTAGGCATATTTGGGTGTTAACATATTTCACTGAGAAACTTACTTACTAGAGCCCTTAACTCAGTTGTGGGTTCATGCTTATCTGGATATGAATCTAGGAGACTTCATGCTAAAATTCCCCTTCTGCAGTCCACCATCCTCCTCCTGAGAGATAGGTACATATGTGTATGGCAAGAATATTAACTGATAGACTCCTTGAAATGGCTGGTTTGATACAGCCTTCAGTATGTTCTTCAGCCTAAGATTTAACTAGTGTTGATGGTTGAGGTAGCACTGGCATTGTAGTTCAAGGGTGGAGTTGTAAAGCATGTTTGTACTTTAGGGCAGTATGACGAGGGCAGCTTGATGGCAGAGGAGGCCACCCCTGCTGTGTTGGGTGTCTGGTGGTAGACATCCACCACCACCACCACCACCACCACCACCACCACCAGTGATGAAGGGGAGCAACTTGGCTGAATACTACAAGATGAGTACATTTAAATATGTTATACATATTCACTTAGGTGCCAGTCTGTTGAAATAACCATTGATGGGCCAGTGGAGTGTTTCATACATAACGTATAGTTTTCTATAAATCTTGCTGTGGTGCTGCTTTTGTTAATTGCCAGTTGGTTGCAGAACTGGCCTCAGTAGGTGTTAGTCAAAATGCACTGCAGCTTGTGCTTAAATAGCTGAGGAAGCTAAAGTTGCAAGAATCATGCAGAACATTAAAAACTCAATTTTGCTAAGTGGAATTATTTGCAGTAAGTGTGCTGCAGTTAAATTGGCAGTTCTAACAACCATATCCCAGGAAATGATCACTGCCACCCCTTGTGCCTTAGGAGTCATTCTTAACTTTTCCATATAGTTTTAAGTCTTTGGAGACTTGCAACAGAAGACAGATGGCCATTATTACCCCATCAGTAAATAAAATATCCCCAGAGCTGGATAAAACCATTGGCTGTGGCAGGAGTGAATTAACACACAACAGGAAGCTCCCTGACATCTCTTCTGTAATTATTTATTTTAGGGGTTAAACTTAAGTCAGTTGGAGACACCTGCTTTCAAAAGGAAGTTCCCTAACACCTCTTCCTTAGCTATTTATCTAGGGAAATCAGTGGTGTGATAGTAAAGCCTTGTCTTATATGCAGATTTCTAAGTTCCATTGGTACTTGTTCTTCTCTCAAATGCCTTGATTTTATTTTTAATGGAGAGTAACAGTTGGGTGCGGAAGGTGATAAGTGGCAAGGTTGAGGGTAGGGGTGAGAGGCAGACTGAAAAAGACCTGGGAAGAGGCCATAGGGTGTGACCTCAGGGCTAGGACTGAATAGGGAGGCTGCCAGAGATTGAGCAGTGTGGAGAGCTGCTATTAAGTTATGAAAACCGACGCATTCAAGCATGTTGGAGCCTTTATAAACGATATGATAGCAGTATTTCCAGAGTCTATATAAATGATACGAGAGCAATATTTCCAGAGTCTATATAAACGATACGAGAGCAATATTTCCAGAGTCTATGTAAACGATACGAGAGCAATATTTCCAGAGTCTGTATAAACGATACGATAGCTGTATTTCCAGAGTCTATATAAACGATACGATAGCTGTATTTCCAGAGTCTATATAAACGATACGATAGCTGTATTTCCAGTCTATAGAAATGATACGATAGCTGTATTTCCAGTCTGTATAAATGATACGATAGCTGTATTTCCAGAGTCTATATAAACGATACGATAGCTGTATTTCCAGAGTCTATATAAACGATACGATAGCTGTATTTCCAGAGTCTATATAAACGATACGATAGCTGTATTTCCAGAGTCTATATAAATGATACGATAGCTGTATTTCCAGTCTATAGAAATGATACGATAGCTGTATTTCCAGTCTATAGAAATGATACGATAGCTGTATTTCCAGTCTATAGAAATGATACGATAGCTGTATTTCCAGTCTATATAAATGATACGATAGCTGTATTTCCAGAGTCTATATAAATGATACGATAGCTGTATTTCCAGTCTATATAAATGATACGATAGCTGTATTTCCAGAGTCTGTATAAATGATACGATAGCAATATTTCCAGAGTCTCTAAAAATGATACGATAGCAATATTTCCAGTCTATTAATCCTGTATTTTTTGAACTGAAGATGTAGCCTTATTAACCCCATCAGAGCTGTAAGTCCTCCCTGAGTTTTAAAATGCCTGGTGGTGGCAAGAATAAAACAATAAATCAATAAGGAAGAGGTGTTAGGGGAGGTGCTTCAAGAGTACCAGCCCCTGAGTTGTAAAAATTGCCAAGTAGTAGCAAGAATAAAACCAAAAATAAATCACTAAGGAAGAGATGTTGGGGGAGTCAGGGAATTGGAAGTACTGGGTAAGTTTGAATTAATCTGACTTAGTTTTTTTTACAAAATGCCTGCGTCTTTCTCCTTCTGCCTGCGTCTTTCTCCTTCTGCCTGCGTCTTTCTCCTTCTGCCTGCGTCTTTCTCCTTCTGCCTGCGTCTTTCTCCTTCTGCCTGCGTCTTTCTCCTTCTGCCTGCGTCTTTCTCCTTCTGCCTGCGTCTTTCTCCTTCTGCCTGCGTCTTTCTCCTTCTGCCTGTGTCTTTCTCCTTCTGCCTGCGTCTTTCTCCTTCTGCCTGCGTCTTTCTCCTTCTGCCTGCGTCTTTCTCCTTCTGCCTGTGTCTTTCTCCTTCTGCCTGTGTCTTTCTCCTTCTGCCTGTGTCTTTCTCCTTCTGCCTGTGTCTTTCTCCTTCTGCCTGCGTCTTTCTCCTTCTGCCTGTGTCTTTCTCCTTCTGCCTACATCTTTCTCCTTCTGCCTACATCTTTCTCCTCCTGCCTGTGTCTTTCTCTTCCTGCCTGTGTCTTTCTCCTTCTGCCTGTGTCTTTCTCCTTCTGCCTGTGTCTTTCTCCTTCTGCCTGTGACTTTCTCCTTCTGCCTGTGACTGTATCTCCTTTCTCTCCCCTTCCTGTCCTCCCTCTACTGTTCCACCTTTTCTTGATAGTTCCATAATTCTTTTGGGCCTACATTTCCCCCCTACTATCAGGCTAGACATTTGGTATTATGCCATGGCTAGTTTAAGGCCCTGCCATTAACACTGCCCCATCCTTCCTTCCTCCCTATCCTCCCCTTCCTCCCTATCCTTCCTTCCTCCCTATCCTTCCTTCCTCCCTATCCTGCCTTCCTCCTTGTGCATTAACACCAAACTGTTTCATGGCCAAAGCTGCTTCCATGCCAGTCTTGGTGCCATGTAGCCAGTGTGACTTGGTGCTGGTTCCCTGGTGCTGGTTCATTGGTGCTTCCTACTGTGACATGCTCTTAAATGCAGTGGCCAGGCATCTTGCACTGAATGGTTCCCTTACTTTGTTCATTTCTTGTTTGGGAAGATTTTTTTGAACTGTAGTAGCTTCCTCATGTAATGCAGACTTTGAAATAGTCTCCAGAATTACTTCAGTAGATATAGATAAATAGATATAGATGGATAAAGCACTCAGGGAGTATTTGTGAATTATCTTTAGGTGTATTAGCAGTGGTTACAGTTTCTGCCATTTTTCTAAATCTGGCCATTGTTTAAGTCGTTCAGTGGGTTAAGATGGTGTTGGCTGATGCTTTGAATGTGTTAGGTGGTTGTGCTGCTGTGTTTACTGTAGGTGCCTGGTGGTGTAGTGGGTTAAGGTGGTGTTGGCTAATGCTTTGAATGTGTCAGGTGGTTGTGCTGCTGTGTTTACTGTAGGTGCCTGGTGGTGTAGTGGGTTAAGGTGGTGTTGGCTGATGCTTTGAATGTGTCAGGTGGTTGTGCTGCTGTGTTTACTGTAGGTGCCTGGTGGTGTAGTGGGTTAAGGTGGTCCAGCCAGATGTGCTTTGGAATATTAATAGGTCTGTTCACCTGTGGCAAAGCTAACAGGTCTGGAAGTGGTACTTTTTCTTTCTCTCCAAGGAAAGTGTAAATATCTGCTCTTGGAGAACTTTGAGTGATTTTATGAAATACAAAGCTGCTCAGCCTGAACTTTTGTTGGTTTATCATGTCAGCCATTGCCTAAGCTGACTATTGGTTGCATTTGTTTGACTTTAAGGAAGCATTGTAGTGGCTTATGAAATACAAAGTTGCTCAGCTTGAAATTATGATTTGATTTGATATTTCAGCTGTTGCATCAGCTGATTATTAAACAGTTGTCAGTTTTGGCCATAAGGAGGGATTTTAATACAAGTTTCACATTCTGAGTTTGAAAGAGAAACTTAAATATTGACTGCAGTCTGTGCAGATAGGCTCTTGTTGTTTAGGTACAGAATTTAAACTTGTGATCTTGAGTTTAGGTAATCCAGTTGGCTGGTGTTTGAAGGTTAGGTGTGTGTGTGTGTGTGTGTGTGTGTGATTAGGTCAGTGGGTGTAGGTGTAGAGTAGGTTAGTGGGTGTTGTAAGTTAGGTCAGTGGGTGTTGGTGTAGATAAAAGCACAGCTAATGTGTTGTTGTATTTGCAGGAAACAGATGGCGTCCAACAAGATCTATGAAGATATCAAGATGGCAAGATGAAGCCAGCTGGGTAAAGAAGCCAGCTGGGTAGAAGAATATGCTATTGGTAATGTGTTAAAACTGCATCTCAGTCATTTTGCTTTAACTTGGCCTTAAAATACCTTGCTAGTCACGAAGAAGTGCTGTGGAAAGGTTTCAATGACCTAAAATTACCATCTTTGAATCGTGTTTTATCTATACTGTATTAGATCAAAATTAGTGATGTTAGTCATGCAGTGCAGTGGAAAGGTTGTAGAGCCAGTGATTGAGTCTTTGGTACTGAACTAAGTTAAGTCAGCTGTCAAAGGATATGTCTTGGCCAAGTTTAAGTGAAAGAACTGTGGTTGTGTGTACAGAAAGTCCTCGTTTATGCTAGTCATGAAGAAGTGCTGTTTTCATGTACGTTAAATCCCAGTAATTGTCATTGTGTTCCCTGGCTGGTTTATATGGTAGTGCTGAAGTGATGTATTTTGTGGCCAGGAGAACAGGAACATGTTGGTCTGCTGGCTGAATTGGCCCTTATCCTGTAGTCCACCATTTTCATTTATGGGATGACAGGGAGGTATTAGACTAGTAACCAAGGAGACTCGTGTACTCCACCATCCCTGGAGGATAAGGGAGGGAATTGGGGCATGTTTTGTTTGATGGCATTGTCAATTGAAGTACGTTGTTGATGAACCCCAGTCTGCCTGGCCAAGCAGACCCATCAACCACAGGCAAGCAAAAGCCTTGCCACCTCATTTAGTGAACCAGTGTTCCCCTGTGGCAGACAGAGCCCTGCAATGGCAAGGTGCGTTGAATAGTGTGGAGGTTTGGTTCCTGGATGGATGCTGCATTTGCATAATCCAGTTAACGTGAGCACCATAGCAGGCCCCACATCACCCCATTATTTGGTGATATGGTTACCACCCAACATTGTAAATGGTTTCCTGGGCTGCAGGAAACCATTAGGCCTGTCACCTGGTGTAACACCACATGAAGTGGAAAGAAGAGAAAAAGTGACAGGAAGGAAAGGGAGAAGTAGGGAGTGAGGACAAACTGAATGATAAAGTTGAAGGAAGAATAGTTAGTACTACAGTGCAACCTCAAAAACTTACAAATCTCTAAAGTTCAATTGCCATAATTTATGAAAAATGTCATTTTTATTTCCCAAACTTAGCTCAGAAATAACCAGAGACTATTAAAAAAAAAACATTCTTAGTTACACCCATCTGGTACTGATGACCTCACCATAAAGTGTGTGGTCACCCATAATAATAATAATAATTTCCTTTCCTCCTCTTGGGTAAGCTCTTTATTATTTGAGTCAGTTTTATCATATCCAAATTTGACCATAATTGTGGCTTCAAACAGGTGTCCTGGCTTTACCAATTAGTGCAGTGCTGGGAACAAAACTGATGCAGTATAAGAATGCAGCCACAAGTACTTAGTGTGTGTGTTGTGAAATGATTGGTGATGGCAACTACCATGTATGACAAATTTGACAGTTCAGTGCTGTACCAACTGAAACTAGAGTAAATAACTCATTGCAGGTGTTGTCAAAGATAGCGGTGGTGGTAAACCTGACAGTGTATGACATTACAAAGCAGTGTGATAAGGTTTTTTAAGATTTAGAGTGGAATTATGGTAAATATTCCTTTATCACACAACACCATGCAACACCACTTGTCAGACGTCAACTGATTTTATTCACTTTTGACTGAAGCATGATTGTTGGTAAGCAGCAGTCTTAGTGTAATTCTAATAGATCATTTGCATCAGTGTTAAACCACTGTGCAATCTATTTTTGAGCAGATATAAACCACCACCATCATCATCCATTTTTGTCCACACACACACACACACACACACACGTACTTAAGTATTTCATCACTGAGATTGCAATATTTCTGCAAGATTATAGTCATGCAGACTGGCAGTAATTGTACATATCATAAAATATCATAAAATAAACTGTGTAATCAGTGCACAATATGTGAA
Source organism: Coenobita brevimanus (assembly GCF_032717465.1). Classification (NCBI taxonomy): domain Eukaryota; kingdom Metazoa; phylum Arthropoda; class Malacostraca; order Decapoda; family Coenobitidae; genus Coenobita; species Coenobita brevimanus. The sequence continues at coordinate 6,321 of NW_027642363.1, read as the reverse complement.
GTGTAGCATCACGTATGGGTTGGTTATATGGTTACCACCCAGCATTGTAAATGGTGTTCTGGCTTACAGGAAACCATTAGGCATTTACTCAATATAAAGCCACCTGAAAATGAAGAGTTATAAAAATTGACAGGAAAGATGTGAGAAATAGGGAGAGGAGGACAGAAACAAAAGTAATGGAGATAGTGGGCAGTGCTACATCAAGGAGTGGATGGTGGTTGCTGAAAGATGTAAATATTCATGTTCAGTACTGTAGTTTTTACGTAAATAAATGAATGCATAATTACTGTCCCTTGCAACTTACTGATTGATGTTAAATATGAATAGAACTGCTAAGTGTTTTAGAGCAAGGGGACATACACAAGATGAGGAAAGGAAATGTGAAAGAATCACTTCATGGTTTGTAGCGATTATTGTACTGATCCTTGAGTTAAGAGATGAGATAAATGGTAGTGTTAACAATGGAAAATAGGATGCCTGAAGCCAGCTAGTTAGCCCAGACAACAAAGCTTGTGTCAAAAGCATGTCTAAACCATGAGAATTAAGACAGCCACAGAAATGCTTTATTAAAAGTTCAAATTTTTCAAAAGTATCAAAAGGACACAAGAACTTCGAATTTAAGAGGTTGCACTGTATATCAAGTGAGTGGATGATCAGTCACCTACCACCTGCAGGACTAGTAACCAAGGAGACACATGAAAGCAAGCCTCCTGTACTAAGTGTATTGCTATAGCACATTGATATGACTAGTAGCCATAACCAAGGAGACTGCCACCTCATGAAGGCAACTTTCTCCATTGTCTGTTAAATTTGTTATAGCATGTTATCAAACCTGACAGATCCCTGTTCCCTTTTGTCTCAGTTGATGGCAGTGTGTTGTGTGATTGGAGGGTTGATACGACTAGTAACCAAGGGTGATGGTATCTAGGGCTGGTGGTGGTACTGTCAAAGCTGAGGGAGTGTGGCCATGTGTGGATTACCACTAGGGTGTGGGAAGGAATTGCAACTTGTTCAGTGTTGGTGAGAGGCTGTGTATGTGGTGTTAGAGGTAGACTGTGAAAAATGCTGACATGGTGTGTGCAGTGTGTGGGGGGGAGCATATGGAGATTTCAGGCATGAAAGGATTAGTCTTGCTGTTGAGTGTGTAGAGGATTTTTTTTGAGGACATGCTATGTGCTGGAGGTGGAGCTGGTGTTGGCTGTGTGGCTAGGATAAGGAGTGGCTGGAGGAAGTTCAGGGAGCTGTTGCCTCCTGACATTGAGAGGGCTGTCCCTCAGTGCTAAGGGATCTTTGTATGTGGCATGTGAGACCTGGGCAGTGAAGGATGAGGATGTTCATAGGCTTAAACATACAGTAATGACAATGATTAGATTTGTTTGTAGTGCATCCTTGAATGACAGGCCTTGGGAAGGGTGTTAGGACTGCAGTTGAAGAGTTGAGAAGAAGAATGGGACTTGAATGTATTGATGTAGTGATGAGGGGTAGGTTGAGATGGTATGGACATGTGGAGAGGATGGAGGGTGAGAGCTGTGATTGTTTAGGGTCGAGTTGTGAGAGGCAGACTAAAAAAAAAGACCTGGGATGAAGTCAGAGTGAGACCTCAGGGATAAGGGACTGGACAGGGAGACTGCCAGAGATCAAGTAGTATGGAGAGATGCCATTAGGTGACCAAGGCTAACTTATGCAGGCATGTTGAAGCCTTTGTAAGCGATAGGAAAATAAACGAAGTAACCAAGGAGACTGTCATACCTCATAGTTAAGGACCATCAAACAATGCAACCCCTCTCCCACCCCTCTCTATATTTATGTTGATAAGTGTTTCGGTAAAGCTTAGTCAGGGTGCAGACTTTGCCATTACCAGTTGTATGGTGGGAATACTGTTAGTTTAGGCCATACCTGTGGCTAAACGAGGACATCTGTATATGCACTGTACAGTATTTGTGGATGTGGGAGCATCTCTTGGCCAGTCAGTCAGACCATATGATTTTTCAGCAGAACGTCACTCGTGTAGATTTTAATATATTGCAGCCCTTCATGATCCCACATCCATTACTTATATATTTATATGTGCTGACCATATTTTCTTTATTCCAATAAATGCATCTGTAATGTATATGCTTCTTTATTATAAATGTTTGAATATTTTGTGTAGTGGAGTAGAGTTTATCGCCTTTTAAGACTAAGGAAAAACAGCTGGATTTTGACAAGACAGTGTTATACTTTCCGATATTTGAGAGGTAGCAAAATTAATTGTGCTTTTTAAATCTAACATCAGTTGCTTTGCCAGTGAGTGAAATATTGCTTCAGCTTTAAAAATACTAAACACACAACCAAAGAACTGCAGCTAAAAAATAAATGCATGCTCCTGGTGCAGGCCAAAAATTATTTGAAACATCTCGACATATTGCATCAGTGGCACACAGTGATGCAGGTTGCCAATGTTTATTCCATCTGACTACAACTGTTGCATGTTTATCTCATTTGTACTGCTGTGTCAATGGTCACTGCCCCTCCGAAACGTCTGCTTGCATCCTTCCACCACCCTGGCGGGTGCGTAGCACCTGTCTAGCAGCAAACTCTCATCCCTTTTCTGTCCAGCTATCAAATGCAGGAATTAACCTTCATGTATGCAATAGGTCAACTCTGGAACTGCTTTTCACTCTTCCTACTGCGTATGACCCTCCAGTCTTTTTAATGCTGTGTCCAGGCATCTCAAGATGAACGATCTTGAATTTGGCCCTTAACTTAGTTTTTTGTTGGAGGGAACAGTCGTTCAGGTTTTCTAGCATTTGGTTCCCTCTTCCCTGCATAAAATAATGATTTAAATTGTTGTGGGAACAACATTGCCTAAAAATTACCTGCTGTAGTGTTCATCTGTCATGTTGTACTAAAAGACCTGTTGCCTGGGTCTGAATGGCTTGGTAGGCCAGGAGCAGCAGTACTGATTTTATACATACAGTACTTTATTAGTTGCCTACTTGCACCAGATGCACCAGACCATGAGCAATAGATTTAAACTTACAGCCAGTCTTGGTTAAGATGTGTGTCTGTTTATGACCAAGAAATTAACAAGGGTTATATAAACTGTAGAAGCCAATTCATAAGTAACCTTGTAATTTTTTAGAAGTGCTATTCCAAGGTTTTTTAAGGGAACAAAGTCTTAAAAGGCGAGAAATATTACTTCATTGCTTTTACAAATATGTGGCCATATTACTTTTTTTTTTTTTTTCAAAGATCTGTTATTGGTAGGTAGGTTATGGTAACATTTCATGAGTTTAGTAAGAAATCATATGTCATTTGGTTGTCTATGCTCCATGAATTAGATATGGGAGACTGAGGGATGCAGTGGGAGAGAATTAACTAGGAGTGTATGTGAGTGAGGTAGGAGGGGAGACCAAGGATGTGATGGAGGGCTGGAGTGAGACTAAGGGCCAATTCACACTATACGGTTCGTCTTCGTAGGGTTACAGTTCATTTGCTATGTCACTGTTCACACTATATGTCCATGATCTCGTCAGTCTGCGTGCAGCTGTGGCTCCGACAAGAAGCCTCGGAAATTAGTGTAAAGCAGCTTGCTGCAACTTTCAATTTTGCACAACTACTGAGGTGACAATGCCACTGATGTTACAACCATGAATGTCATGAACAATGCAAGCTCTTTAGTAGACATAACTAGACAGGGAGGAAATGCTCCACAAGGTGCATTCCTTGTATAAGAAATTAAAAAGATTCTTGAAGTCCCACTGGTTCTCTTCCATGGAATTTAAAAGATTCTTGAAGTGCCACTGGTTTTCTTCCATGGGCATATAGAGGGTTGAGAGAGAACCTACCAATGGTTATGAACAGGATGTTGGGAGAACCTGTGAATGGTAATGGATAGGGTGTTAAGAGATACCCTATGAATGATAATGAGTAAGATGAAGGATAAAATGCTATTTGTCACACCCTATGAATGATAATGAATAGGATGAAGGATAAAATGCTATTTGTCACACTGTTAAAATAAAATAGTGAAATATTTAAATATCTTACCCAATTTTTCCAATCCCTCTCCTATTAATTTCCATATTTTTTCTTTCATATGGTTATCGTTGTATTTTCTGTTGCCCCTGTCATATAGTTCCTCGTAGCCTCTGACCAGTTCTAATAACTTCTCGTCACTCATGACTACTTATAGTACTGTTCACGGCCAAAAGCAGTGACAGGCTAAAGTTGTCCTCTGTTGTCTGTAAACACACCGTGACTGATACGTATTGATGTTCACACTGATTGGTGGAGGTACGGAGCGTTTCCATACGTATACGTTTCGTTCGTTAGAGATTTCTTCCAAACGTAGGCGATCCATACGTGTGAAAGCCGCACGAAAGATGAACAATAAACGGAGAATATAGTGTGAACAGCCCCATTGATTTCGATAAAATAATTAACATACGAAAGCCGTACGGAGACGAACCGTGTAGTGTGAATCGGCCCTAATGTGTGAGGTGGAGGGGAGGGGAGAGGGAAACTGAGGGATTGAGTAGAGGATGTTGTAAATTGAAATGGGAAGGAGAGGGAAACTAACTAGGAGTGTATGTGAGTAAGGTGGATGTGGGGTAAGAGGGTGGGTTAGACTGAGGATGAGATGGAGGGATGAGTGGAGGTATATAGGAGAGGAGGGTGTAAGTTGGGGGTGGAGTATGAGAGTGAGGTGGAAGGATGGAATAGAGGTATGAGAGGGAGGTGTAAGTGGGGGGGATGGAGAGAGAGACTAAGTAGGGGTTTGTGAGAGTGAGGTGGAGGTGGGGAAAGTGGCAGGGGGAGACTGAGGATGAGATGGAGGGATGGAGTGGAGAGGTGCATGAGAGAGGAGGGTGTAGGAAGATTCTGAGAGTGTATGTGAGTGAGGTGGAGACTGAGGATGAGATGGAGGGATGGAGTGGAGAGGTGCATGAGAGAGGAGGGTGTAGGAAGATTCTGAGAGTGTATGTGAGTGAGGTGGAGACTGAGGATGAGATGGAGGGATGGAGTGGAGAGGTGCATGAGAGAGGAGGGTGTAGGAAGATTCTGAGAGTGTATGTGAGTGAGGTGGAGACTGAGGATGAGATGGAGGGATGGAGTGGAGAGGTGCATGAGAGAGGAGGGTGTAGGAAGATTCTGAGAGTGGATGTGAGTGAGGTGGAGACTGAGGATGAGATGGAGGGATGGAGTGGAGAGATATATGAGAGGGCGGGGTAAGTTGGGGGAGTGGAGAGTAGGAAACATAATCAGGAGGGTGTATGTGAGTGAGGTGGAGGGAGAGGGCAGGTAGATGGTAGTGGACAGGGAGGAGATATGTACCCTCACAGGATGAAGGTGTCAGGCTATAGGTAGATATAGCATGTCCACACTTTCACATTGTTATAGTAATATGGCCATTATGTTTGTAGTTTTATTTGTTTGCTTGAGATTATACTCTGAACTTTAACTTGGCCTAAAATTATAAATCTTTCCAGCCTGAATTATGAGTTGTAACTTTCTTAAAACAGGATAGTAGGCACAGTGTGAAAAGGATTATGAGTAATAGCATTGCCTTTCTGTGCCTCGAGTTACTCTTATGTGACACAGCTGGAAAAGACTGAGAAATTGGGCCAAGTTAGTGAAGAGTAAATATTGTTCAGTGGAATGTGATTTTGTTGTTATTTAACATGCATCACAACCGTCCATGTTGGTATTTTTGAACCTCTTCAGTACTGTTTACATCATTTCTCAGTGTATTGTAGCTGTGTCCCAGATGATTGTATTCTTGCTGCTGCCAGACGATTTTACTCAGCTTAGGAAGGGGGTCTGATACTGAAGGGAGACTGTCTCCTCCAGTATGAGATCGCACTCCAAGCTGAATAAAATCGTGTGGCATCAGCAGGAATAAAATGTCCTCATACTGAAGGGGTTAATTGGCTCATGTCTTTTGTATACTGTATGTCATGTTGATTAATGGTCCAACTGCTTCCGTTTTAACATGCCTTAGCAAACACAACGTTGCGTGGTGCACACAGTGTTTAGCAATGCATGTTAAGTAGCCCTTTGGTCACTCTGTTGTATGCCATGTGTTCTTGTATAGCTCTGCCTGGCATTAGCTGGGCAGAGCAATACAAGACATGGCATCTACACAGTGATTTGAAGGGCACGGTCTTGGAAGCATCTTGGGGTAGGGCGCAGAACCTATCTCGATAAATCGGCCACGAAAATACGGACTGGCAACCCTCCCTTAGGGTTCCCAGTCCTTATTTCTCTGGCCGATTTATCGAGATAGTTTTTCACCTTCTTCACTTAAATGTATCTTAGTGGAAATAAAACCAATGT
>NW_027642362.1:0-34619 GCF_032717465.1 Coenobita brevimanus | reverse complement strand
TAGTGATATCATCTATTATTCTTTCATTACTTTATAAAGAATTAAATGAAAAAATAAAAAATGATACTATTAACATTAACCCAGAAATTATCACCGATGTTAATGAATTAACTCCAACTATTTCTGATATTTTTACAGATGTAGATACTACTGTTATTGGAACTGAAGATATTGATGGGGAAAAAGATGAGGGGAATAACATAGATACCGATTCTATTGGTAATGGTCCTATTGAGAGTGATATTTCCGATGATACTGAAGAATTTCATGATTCATTTAGTTCCGATATCGATGCTACTTTTAATATTCCAAAGACTCACGGTGATGAAGATATGGATTTTAACTTAAATTTAGAATTTCCTTCAACTAACAATTACAAGCAGATATTTAAGGAGAAAAAATAATAAAATTATTTAATTATAATATTTTCTCTTGTATTATCGCATATTCTTTCCCTATGACATTTATCTTTATTACAAAACTGTCCCATGCGTCTACAGAGGCATTTTCCTCCTTTGCAACCTTTCTTACATCCACACTGGATATCGAGATTGTTTTTTTCTTTATAATTTTCCATGAAAACGGCCTGTTTAAGAGAAATAAAACCTTTACTTTTTTCTTCAACATTTTGAATCATCTCACCTGAAATTATTTGGAATTGATGTCTTTTAAAATTCTCCTTTAATGAAAACCCAAGAAGTGTTTGAATTTTATATTCGTTTGTTGATTTATCATATTCTGATATATATCCCATGAGATTGGAATTATTCAATTTCGATATTTTAAAATTTTCCGGAATGGGAATGAGAACTTTTGAAAAAATGGGAGCGATAGAATCAGGAACTGTTAACATTTTTTCTGAATTCTTCTTTAAAATCTCAGTTGTAGATATGGAATTACCAAAAGAGCCTCATAAGGACTCATACCAATGGATCTATTATGCGATGTATTTTTATAGTATTGTGCCACGTTTAAGGCGTCCACCCAATTATTGTACTTACCTTCATTATTTAAAGCTTTCAGAATGTTAATTACATCTCCATTTGCCCGCTCAACACTTCCTTGACTTTGTGGGTGATAAGGTCGCCCTTTGATTAAACTAATACTCATATTGTATTCTTCGATTATGTTTTTCAGTGAAGAAAATTCTAAACCATTGTCTGTCTGTAAGATTCTAGGGGGACCAAATAACAAGATTATATCTAAAATGGTCTTTTCCACCTCTTTAGACTCTTTGCTGTGTAGAGGACGTAATATACAAAATTTGGTGTTATGATCTTGATAGTTAAGTATGTAATTGTATCCCATATAACTCTCTGAAAGCATATTAATCAAGTCCACCTGAACCCTATCTCCATATCTACCTGATATTATTGGGTTTGTTACAACTTTTTTAGGATAAGACAATTTTTTCCTAAGATTACAATTCTTACAATGTTTAATATAAAGTTTAACTAAATTCATTGATATATTAGCAATTTTTTCATTGATTTTTTTATATGTGTATTTTTCCCCTCTATGTCCTGTTCCAGAATGGCATTCTTTTATAATATAATATAATTCATCTATATGAACAAAATATTTTCCAGTTTTCTTAGCAAATAATCTAGTAGCACCCATATACTCTCCAATTTTGTATAATCTCAATTTATTATATTCTTTTGGATCTTTACTACCTTGTTTTTTTGTTGCTTCTTCAATAGAGTTAATATAGGAGTTTAATCTCTCTTTTGTAAATATAGTACATTTTTTATTGGGGTTATTAATCGACCTTTCATTAAAACACCTAAGTAAATATTCAACCTCTTGATTGAATCGAGCTTTTTCTTCTAAATCGCAATCCATGGCAACGATTTATACGGATATATATAAATATAGATTTGAGAAGTAGTTAGTTTGTGAAAGATGAAGCGTCAATATCAAAACAACATTCAGTCTAATAAATTAAGAAAAGAAGAAGAGGATGAACTTCCAAAAATATATAAACATAGTTACAAAAAGATTGAAAAGTATAAACAAGGACAACAAGAAGGAACTAAAGATGAAAATGAGATTAATAATTTTATAAAATATTTATATGAAGAAGAAGAACGTACTCCAGCTTCGTGTTTTAATATAATTGAATTTATTATACAAAATCTCTATGGTGAAAAAGGTGACTACTACAATGAAAAGAAAAGCAGTTTGATTCCTGCACTTGTTTGTTATTTTATATATTCAGGTAATGATGCTTCATCGAGGATTAATATTTATAAAATTATAGAATATTCTCTGTACACTCTGACTCAAATAGAAACAGAGGAGGATATTTGGCGTCTTTACCAATGCTTCAGAAAGATTGTAGCATATCAGTTTGGAATAGATGAAAATAAAATGTTTGCCTTTTTGAAATATAAAACTATAGTCAAATGTAAAAACTATGAAAACAATATCTGTGAAGATGGTGAAATATTAGAAAATGATTATAAATATATATTTAACATGTTAAAGGAAGTGCTGAAACTTCAAGAAGTTGTAAAGCCAATAAGTGTTGATGAGATAAAATACCAGACTGAATCTTTTGAATATTTATATTATGCAATAGCTAAAAGGAAAAAAGAGGAGAGAAAACCTTTTGTTTTTATTCTTGGTAGAAATAAAATGGAGATGCTCATCGATTCATTTAAAATGTCAATAGGGCATAATTTAACTATATTATTTAGTGAGAATGACATAACATTGGTTGATTGTAATGATATTATTATATATATAGATTTAGATTGTAAACATTATAATATGTGTAATTTTAATAAGTTTTTAGAAAATTTTAAAAATAGAGAATTTAGAGCATTTTTTTATATAACAGATGACATAATAGGAACAGATTATACAGAAATGAATCTACGAGAAAATAATTTTTATTTAATATGTCTCGATCCTGTACAAATGAAAATTCCCACAAGGGAATTAATGATAAAATGTCTAAAATAACATATATATGTAGAATATAATAGTTATGAAAGAATGAGTATTTTCTTAAGAGATGAAATTATATTACAAAAAAGATTATATATTTATTCTTCATAAAATTGAATTATTTTTAATATTTAAGTGGGTAACCAACTCCCAACCAGATAGGTCAACAAGGACTGAAATTTTTTTTTCATTTCAGAATTATATAGAACCAACATGACTACATATTTGTCTTACATATATGGTGTAATAATATTTGTTTGTTTCTTTATAATAAAAATCAACCATTAGAATCTTTAATATTTTACACTTTTGTGAGAAAAGTTTATTTGATATATCATACTTCCGAGTTTTTTTTTTAATGATTGGCCATCTACTATTTTTTTTTCTTAGTTTTGTAAATTCAGAAAAATTTATTAGAGTGACACAATATATTTTTTTTTTACACTTCAGAGACTCTGAAAAATCTTATTTTTGATATATCATACTTCCGAGTTTTTTTTTAATGATTGGCCATCTACTATTTTTTCTTCTTAGTTTTGTAAATTCAGAAAAATTTATTAGAGTGACACAATATATTTTTTTTACACTTCAGAGACTCTGAAAAATCTTAGGAGTGATATATCATACTTCCGAGTTTTTTTTTTAATGATTGGCCATCTACTATTTTTTTTCTTAGTTTTGTAAATTCAGAAAAATTTATTAGAGTGACACAATATATTTTTTTTTACACTTCAGAGACTCTGAAAAATCTTAGGAGTGATATATCATACTTCCGAGTTTTTTTTTTTAATGATTGGCCATCTACTATTTTTTTTTCTTAGTTTTGTAAATTCAGAAAAATTTATTAGAGTGACACAATATATTTTTTTTTTACACTTCAGAGACTCTGAAAAATCTTAGGAGTGATATATCATACTTCCGAGTTTTTTTTTAATGATTGGCCATCTACTATTTTTTCTTCTTAGTTTTGTAAATTCAGAAAAATTTATTAGAGTGACACAATATATTTTTTTTTTACACTTCAGAGACTCTGAAAAATCTTAGGAGTGATATATCATACTTCCGAGTTTTTTTTTTAATGATTGGCCATCTACTATTTTTTTTCTTAGTTTTGTAAATTCAGAAAAATTTATTAGAGTGACACAATATATTTTTTTTACACTTCAGAGACTCTGAAAAATCTTAGGAGTGATATATCATACTTCTGAGTTTTTTTTTTAATGATTGGCCATCTACTATTTTTTTTTCTTAGTTTTGCAAATTCAGAAAAATTTATTAGAGTGACACAATATATTTTTTTTTTACATTTCAGAGACTCTGAAAAATCTTAGGAGTGATATATCATACTTCCGACTTTTTTTTTTAATGATTGGCCATCTACTATTTTTTTTTCTTAGTTTTGTAAATTCAGAAAAATTTATTAGAGTGACAATATATTTTTTTTTTACACTTAAGAGAGACTGAAAAATTCCTGCCCCATTTATCTAGTTGATCTAAGAAATCAAGTGTAGGTTATTACTGAAAACATTTTTATTCAAATAAGATTTTTCTGAATCTGTGGAGTATCTTTCCTTTTCAAAAGAAAATTGTGTTTGGTTTATATGATTTATAATAAAGTGTAGGTGTCCAGTTAGTAGTTGGTTGTCTACTAAAGGGTTAAAGGGTAATAATACATATGTTCGAGATATTAATATATTTTTACAAAATAATGTATAAGAAAATAGTTTTTAGTCTGACTTTCTTGAATATAATTTCTCCATTTCAGAATAAAAAAAAATAATTGAAGATTTTTCTTTGAACCCTAAAGTTCCAAAAGAAAATTGTGTTTGGTTTATATGATTTATAATTAAATGTAGGTTATTACTGAAAACATTTTTATTCAAATAAGATTTTTCTGAATCTGTGGAGTATCTTTCCTTTTCAAAAGAAAATTGTGTTTGGTTTATATGATTTATAATAAAGTGTAGGTGTCTAGTTAGTAGTTGGTTGTCTACTAAAGGGTTAAAGGGTAATAATACATATGTTCGAGATATTAATATATTTTTACAAAATAATGTATAAGAAAATAGTTTTTAGTCTGACTTTCTTGAATATAATTTCTCCATTTCAGAATAAAAAAATAATTGAAGATTTTTCTTTGAACCCTAAAGTTCCAAAAGAAAATTGTGTTTGGTTTATATGATTTATAATTAAATGTAGGTTATTACTGAAAACATTTTTATTCAAATAAGATTTTTCTGAATCTGTGGAGTATCTTTCCTTTTCAAAAGAAAATTGTGTTTGGTTTATATGATTTATAATAAAGTGTAGGTGTCTAGTTAGTAGTTGGTTGTCTACTAAAGGGTTAAAGGGTAATAATACATATGTTCGAGATATTAATATATTTTTACAAAATAATGTATAAGAAAATAGTTTTTAGTCTGACTTTCTTGAATATAATTTCTCCATTTCAGAATAAAAAATAATTGAAGATTTTTCTTTGAACCCTAAAGTTCCAAAAGAAAATTGTGTTTGGTTTATATGATTTATAATTAAATGTAGGTTATTACTGAAAACATTTTTATTCAAATAAGATTTTTCTGAATCTGTGGAGTATCTTTCCTTTTCAAAAGAAAATTGTGTTTGGTTTATATGATTTATAATAAAGTGTAGGTGTCTAGTTAGTAGTTGGTTGTCTACTAAAGGGTTAAAGGGTAATAATACATATGTTCGAGATATTAATATATTTTTACAAAATAATGTATAAGAAAATAGTTTTTAGTCTGACTTTCTTGAATATAATTTCTCCATTTCAGAATAAAAAAAAATAATTGAAGATTTTTCTTTGAACCCTAAAGTTCCAAAAGAAAATTGTGTTTGGTTTATATGATTTATAATTAAATGTAGGTTATTACTGAAAACATTTTTATTCAAATAAGATTTTTCTGAATCTGTGGAGTATCTTTCCTTTTCAAAAGAAAATTGTGTTTGGTTTATATGATTTATAATAAAGTGTAGGTGTCTAGTTAGTAGTTGGTTGTCTACTAAAGGGTTAAAGGGTAATAATACATATATTCGAGATATTAATATATTTTTACAAAATAATGTATAAGAAAATAGTTTTTAGTCTGACTTTCTTGAATATAATTTCTCCATTTCAGAATAAAAAAATACAAATTGAAGATTTTTCTATATCTTATCTCTATTATAATTCTTCTTCAAGATTGTCTGGCAAAGATCCCACCTCCAGCAAATTCAATGTAGTGGCCACAGAATGCAAATAATTCTTCGAAAACTTATCTTTTTTTCTTCTTGAGTTTCATTCTGACCAGGACGTGGAAGGTATCGACACAATCTGTCAAATCTATAAAGTATAAATCTTGAAATTCTTTAGTTCGTTGTAGTCCTACTCTGACTTCTCCGAAAAAAACATTGGTTGAAAAAATTACTGCTACAGACAATTCCTCGCTTCTAGTCAAAAAAGGTTATGGTTAGATGTCCCCCTCCTCTATCATCTTGTATTTTTTATTGCGTTATATTAAAAATAGAAGACCAAGGGCTGTCATAGTTTTTTATACTTTCCCTTATTTCAATAAATTCCTTTACACTATCTTGCAGGGTCTTTGGCAGGAGTTTCAGGTGGGGTTGAAATTTGTCCCTATTCTTACTGATGACCAAATAACACTGAAACTTTAGCGTGCCGGGGTTATTCATAAAGAAGTGACAGGGGAAGTGATAATTCCAAATATATTTATCTATATGGTACCCATCGCTGAGTAGTGATTCATATATCTTATCTCTGTTAAAATCTTTCCTCAAAACTGTCTGGAAGAAGATATTAGGGTTGAAGGTAATAAAGATTCCTCCCCCACTACAATATTTACATCCGAATCCCTTGTATGTGTCACAAAATCCAAATAACTCCACAAAGATTGTTCTTTTCTTCTTTTTGAACTGCATTCTTGCTAGGAGATGGAAAGTTTTCTTATCGAAATAGTTGCTGTAGTTGATGTAGTATAGGCGATCCACTTCCTGTAGATCTACCTCGAAATTCTTCACTTCATCGCAATCCCACTCTGATTTTTCTGAGGGTGGGGTCTTACGAGTAAAAGTATATTGGTAAACAAGGGACAAGTTTAGATACTGTTCCATAATTTCCACATTGTTTACATCATTAACTAGAGATTTGAAGCCCTTCATTGTCCTATGCTGATTGTTAAAAATATTATAACTTTTAGTGGGCAGATAGATAGGTCAGCATAGTACACACTGTCTTGGTCCCGCAGGCATGAAGATCACCAACTGGATGTTTATGGTTAAATGCTATAAACACTGTAGTAACCAGGCCAACGACTGTTATATTCTTTTACACCTTCCCATATATCAGTAAATTCTTTTACACTCTTTTGCAGGATCTTCGGCAGGAGCTCTAAGTAGGACTGAAGTATGTCCTTATTCTGACTGATGGTTAAATGACACTGGAACTGTAACGTGCCTGGGTTATTCATGAAGAAGCGACGAGAGAAGTTATATTCCCAAACGTACTTGTCTATATGGTACCCATCACTGAGTAGAGATTCGTACACCTTATCTCTGTTAAAATTTCCCTTCATTACTGCCTGGAAGAAGATGTTGGGATTGAAAGCGATAAAGATTTCCCCTGCATAAAGTTCATTATTTACAAATCCAAAGCGGTCATGTGTTATATATAATTCCACAAAGACTGGTCTCTTTCTATACTTCATTCTAGCCAGGAGATGGAAGTCAGGAAAATAATTGTAAAGGTGTATATAGTAGAGACGATCCACATTCCTTAGATTGACCTCAAAATTCTCTAATTCGTTGACATTCCATTCTGGTTTCTCCGATGGTGGAGTGTTACGAAGAAACTTTTTCTGGTTCCACATACCTGGGTACGTGTACTGCATCAGAGTTCCCAAATTATTGACTTTAATAACCAGAGATTTGAAGTCCTTCATTAGGAATAGCAGAAATGGAAGTTTCCTTGTGGTTAAAAGATAGAAATACTGTAGTGACCAGGCCAACGACTGTTATATTCTTTTACACCTTCCCATATATCAGTAAATTCTTTTACACTCTTTTGCAGGATCTTCGGCAGGAGCTCGAAGTAGGACTGAAGTATGTCCTTATTCTGACTGATGGTTAAATGACACTGGAACTGTAACGTGCCTGGGTTATTTATGAAGAAGCGACGAGGGAAGTTATATTCCCAAACGTACTTGTCTATATGGTACCCATCACTGAGTAGAGATTCGTACACCTTATTTCTGTTAAAATTTCCCTTCATTACTGCCTGGAAGAAGATGTTGGGATTGAAAGCGATAAAGATTTCCCCTGCATAAAGTTCATTATTTACAAATCCAAGGGGGTCATAATATATATATAATTCCACAAAGACTAGTCTCTTCTTCTTTCTATACTTCATTCTAGCCACTAGGTGGAAGATGCCACAATCTTCATAGTATATATTGTATAGGCGATCCACATCTTCTAGATTCACCTTAAAATTCTTCAATTCGTTGACATTCCATTCTGGTTTCTCCGATGGTGGAGTGTTACGAAGAAACTTTTTCTGGTTCCACATACCTGGGTATGTGTACTGCATCAGAGTTCCCAAATTATTGACTTTAATAACCAGAGATTTGAAGTCCTTCATTAGGAATAGCAGAAATGGAAGTTTCCTTGTGGTTAAAAGATAGAAATACTGTAGTGACCAGGCCAACGACTGTTATATTCTTTTACACCTTCCCATATATCAGTAAATTCTTTTACACTCTTTTGCAGCATCTTTGGCAGGAGCTCGAAGTAGGACTGAAGTATGTCCTTATTCTGACTGATAGTCAAATGACACTGGAACTTTAACGTGCCTGGGTTATTTATGAAGAAGCGACGAGGGAAGTTATATTCCCAAACGTACTTGTCTATATGGTACCCATCACTGAGTAGAGATTCGTACACCTTATCTCTGTTAAAATTTCCCTTCATTACTGCCTGGAAGAAGATGTTGGGATTGAAAACGATAAAGATTTTCAGAGATTTGAAGTCCTCCATTAGGAATAGCAGATGTGGAGATCTCCAATCGAAAGTTTATCAAACTATAAGACAAACGACTATTATATTCTTTTACACCTTGCCATATTTCACTTCTTCGATTCACTCTTCCATTCTTTTACATAATTTCAATAAATTCCTTTACACTTTTTTGCCGGATCTTCGGCAAGACAAATACAAAGTACAGTATGAATTATTATTTTTCTATTAGTACCACTGATTAGGCCAACAACTATTATATTCCTTTACACCTTCCCATATTTCAATAAATTCCTTTACACTTTTTTGCAGGATCTTTGGTAGGAGCTCTAGGTAGGGTTGAATTTTGTCCCTATTCTGACTGATGGCCAAATGACACTGAAACTGTAGCATACCGGGATTCTTCATAAAGAAACGATAAGGAAAGTTATATTCCAAAACATACTTGTCTATTTTGTACCCATCACTTAGTAGAGATTCGTACACCCTATCTCTGTTAAAATCATCCATCAAGACTGCCTGGAAGAAGATGTTGGGGTTGAAAGCGATGAAGAGTTCCCCTATATAAAATAGATTAATTGTGAATCCAAGGGGGTCATATGTCATATATAATTCTACGAAGACTGGTCTTCTGAGCTTCATTCTAGCCACTAGGTGGAAGATGCCACAATCTTCATAGTATATATTGTATAGGCGATCCACATCTTCTAGATTCACCTTAAAATTCTTCAGTTCATCACCCTTCCATTCTAACTTCTCCGAGGGTGGGGTTTTACGAATAAATTTCTTCTGATATCTCATGCCCGGGTGGGCGTACTCCATAAGAGTTTTCACATCGTTCACCTCGCTGACCAGAGATTTGAAGCCCTCCATTATGCTGTGCCATGTCAGTTGAAAATCTTTATATACCCCAACCTTACTGGCATCCTTGGTTGTTAGTTGTCCACTAAAGGGTTATAGATGGTTTAGTGAAGAGCCATTGGCAACGTTTTTGGTCAACATTGCCCAAATTCTGGATAGAATTGATTGAATAAAAAAGAAAAATAAACACTAAGAACCTAATTGGCTTCTGGAACAATTTGTATTTCTTAGTAAATGTCCTCTCTGAAATTATATGAATTTTATAATCTAAAGGAGATAAAAAAGAAATAGTTATATTTAATTTTGTATTGTTCGATTTTTACATTTTCCTTACAATTGTGACTGCAAGTAAATTTATATTTTACACATTCACAATGTTTATCTATACATCCCCTACGACAAATACAGCTTCCTCCTTGAGTATATAACCTAACTGCTTTTCTAAGAGATTTTTTCTCATTTTCTGTAAATCTGTTTTTCTTAGGCATGGTGCATCCACATGGTATGAGTTCCTCACTTACAAAATTCCTATCTAATATCCCATATTCTGTTTGAATTTGGTATAAATTTTTATTACTGTCTTTCTTTATTACTGTACCAAGAATGTTTCTGTTTTCCAGTTTGTTAGCCCTGTCTAAGAAATTTCAGACGTCCTCGCCAATGTTCATATCTGATGAGGTTGTCGGTTCCCCTTCTGCTCCCACTTTCTCTGCTTCTCTCTCCATTCCTTCTTTGTAAGGTTCCCCTTCTACTCGCACTTTCTCTGCTTCTCTCTCCATTCCTTCTTTGCAATTTCTAATTTTTTCCATTTCTCCCAGCCTCTTCGTCACCTTGAAAAATAAAAACAAATTCTTAGATTACATTTTTTTTAAACTAAAGAAAAATAAAAAATAAAATATTTCAAAAGGACACTTACTCTTGGAAGATTACCTTCGTCATTCAATAGTTCTTCTTTTCTTCTTCTTCAGGCGAATCTTAAATGTCTGACAACTTCTTCAGTATGTCCAGTGGGAAAGATTTATTAAATCCCAAGATAGGATTTTTACCAAGTGCAACTCTATAAGGGGAGGATTTTATGATTCTATTAATTGCTGAATTTTTTACCACTGCTCAAATTTTGTACTGTTTGATTTTTACATTTTCCTCTTATATGTTTACAATTGTGACTGCAAGTAAATTTATATTTTACACATTCACAATGTTTGTCTATACATCCCCTACGACAAATACAGCTTCCTCCTTTAGTATATAACCTAACTGCTTTTCTAAGAGGTATTTTCTCATTTTCTGTAAATCTGTTTTTCTTAGGCATGGTGCATCCACATGGTATGAGTTCCTCACTTACAAAATTCCTATCTAATATCCCATATTCTGTTTGAATTTGGTATAAATTTCTATTACTGTCTTTCTTTATTACTGTACCAAGAATGTTTCTGTTTCCCAGTTTGTTAGCCCTGTCTAAGAAATCCACTTTAATCCAGACGTCCTCGCCAATGTTCATATCTGATGAGGTTGTCGGTTCCCCTTCTGCTCGCACTTTCTCTGCTTCTCTCTCCATTCCTTCTTTGCAACTTCTTCTAATTTTTTCTATTTCTCTCAGCCTCTCCGTCACCTTGAAAAATAAAAACAAATTCTTAGACTAAATTTTTTAAAACTAAAGAAAAATAAAAAATAAAATATTTCAAAAGGACACTCACTCTTGGAAGATCACCTTCATCATTCGATGGTTCTTCTTCTTCTTCTTCTTCTTCAGGCGAATCTTGAATGTCTTCTATCCGATTTGACAACTTCTTCAGTATGTCCAGTGGGAAAGATTTATTAAATCCCAAGTTAGGATTTTTACCAAGTGCAACTCTATAAGGGGAGGATTTTATGATTCTATTAATTGCTGAATTTTTTTGCCACTGCACAAATTTTAATCCATCTGGCCAATTTTGTGTTTTCTTTTCTCTCAGATAGGCCCTTATCATATTTTCTATGTCACCATTTGATCTTTCCACACTCCCCTGTGATTGTGGATGTCTGGGTCGACTGTGAACAGTTTTCATTTCTGGCCAAATTGAAGATGTTATTTCTTTCAACACCTTTGCTGTGAATTCCCTCCCATTATCAGACTGAAGAATCTTGGGTGCTCCTATTATAGTAAATATGTCCACCAAGTGTTGTGCCACCTCACTAGCATTTTTAGTCTTTAATGCTCGTAATATTGAGAATTTAGAAAAATGATCCTGATAGTTCAATATGTAATTAAATCCATTATACTCAATTCCATTTAAATCAATTAAATCTACTTGACCTCTTTCTCCAAAATTGTTGGATAAGATGGGTTTTACTACTCTTTTGGAATTTCCCTTTCCTTGGATTGTCTCTCCACATGTTTTACAAAAGGAGAGGAAAATTTTTATTTGCCCCATACTAATGTTTGCAACCGTTTCTTTCACTTCACTGAATGTTCTTTTCTGTCCACCATGACCCACTCGTATATGAGCAGTCATAATTGTATCATAGATCTCGCTCACAGACACTACGTAACGTCCTGTTTTCTTGCATACCAACTTTTTCATGCCCTGGATTGTCTCCACTCTATATGTTCGAATTAAATGATACATATTTTGGGTCTTTTTCCTTTGTTTATTTGCGATTTCCAAAGTTTCTATATATTTTTTCAGTCTGTTCTCTGAGAATAAAGAACATTTTCCTGACACTTTCCTAGAAGAAAAAGAAAATTATTTTTGAGTCACGGTAAACAAAAATATATACACATATATACATTATTCTTTGTCCACACTTACTTTTCTTCAAAGGTTTTCGCCATTTTACTGATTTTCTCCTCGAACTGGGTTCTTAATAGATCCATCTTTATAATAGACCGTTCCTTGTTTGACTGAAGTACGTCTCTATCAGAATCAAAAAGAAACCTCGTTTGACTCAAAAGTTTCGAAGCGATTCATTTACTCAAACGAAGTGCTACCAAGTTAATTGTCTGAACAAATGGTATAATCTCATATCGAAAAAATAAGTAATTCCCTCTCTTATTTTTATTTCTTCCTATCCTTACTCTCCCTTTCTCTATCCTTTTTATGCGGGGCGGCCCGTCCATCTTCCTTTGTCCTCTACTACTTCTCAGAACAAGTTATGTAAATAAAAACTTATTATTGCCGGGAGCATGCGTCATGCACGCTTGGTCATTTGTTGTTGTCGTGAACTCCAAATAAGGAACAACATATTATCATCCCTCTCACTTGTTATGAAAGAAAGATTACTTAAAAGTAATTAATATTATTTAGAAATGTTGATAAAAATAGATTCAATAAATATAAAGAATATCTTTAATTCTTAACCCTTTAGTGGGCAGCCAACTGCCAACCAGATAGGTCCTGTTCGCCTCAGTGTTATATACGACTACACCTTTGTCATAAATGCACGGAGTAGTAGTAGTTAGTGTTCTCCGAGTTCAACAGTATTTTGTCCAGGGAACATTTAATATTCTTATAGTATCGTTTGGTCTTGGAGGACCTCATGGCCTAGCCTAGCCTGGCTGATAATTGAGAAGGGAAGATCTGTCTCATTTATCTAGATGCGAAATATTAATGGTCTATAGCAAGATGTAAAATAAAAAATATTCAAAAACCAACTTTATTGATAATAACCTTATATAGCCACTTGCCCGCTAAAATGAATTTCCCAATTATTTATTTTGATAATGGTCGTATATAACACTGAGGCGTTATCATTTCGGATTACTCACTACTTTATATGAAGTGATCTGATAATATTAATAGTAATGTCACTGTCTTTTAAAGAACCTGATGGTTTCAATAATAATTATTTTGATAAGGGAAATTTATGGGCCATACATATGAAGATCCCTAATAAAAACACCTTTGCTATATCCAAATTAAAGTGGAAATATCATAAAATTTATATAGGATATACTTTCATATGGGTGTTGTTTTTTTCATATATATGTTTCACTGATAGTATAAAAAATCCCTCACATATTTATTATATTTCAAACTGGACTCTTTGGGTGTTATTACTTGATTCTTTTTTTATATTTCTCAATGCTCTTTTAGTTATTAAAAATATTGTAATATATAAACCCTCCTGGATTCTTTCAAATATAACAGGGTGTATTAATATTTTTATTACTATTAGTTATTGGTGTCTTATCTACCCCCAGAGTGAGCATAAAATCGGATTTATAAACATTAGCAAACATGTTATTCCTTTTATTTTTACAATACTTAATATAATTATTTCTCATGCACCGAAACGAGTTTTTCATGCATACCAACCTTCTTTATATGTTGCAATATATATGCTTTTTACATCGATATTATATGTAATTGAAGACCCATTTCTTAAAAAGAACTTAATTTATCCACAATTAGGTTGGAATAATCCATTTCAAACTGGTCTTTTATTCAGTCTTATAATCTTTATAGTAGTACCAGTATTACATTTTGGAATTTGTATAATCAATTTATTAGTAAATAAATTATATAATTATTATATAGTAGATAGAAATAATTCTAATAGAACAGAACTTGTAGAATATTGAAACAAAAAAATGTCTAGTGATCCAACAAGACCCTTCTATATTATATTAAAAGGTGAACAGTGTTCATCGTCTTTTTTGGAACCGTTTTGAAAAATTTATTTTATCTTACAATTATTCTATTAATACTGCCTATTTTTTTCCAAACTGTCATCTCATATTGTAAAATACCAATTATTAACTATGAAAAGTTTATGGATAAGTCACTAGATAAAATAAAAGGATGTTTTAATTCTTTAAAAAAAAAATGAGTAATATTTATAAAGAAGAATTAGATAAAAACGAAGATGAAGATTATTTAGAAAAAGAGGACGAAGAAGAAGAAGAAGAAGAAGAAGATGAAGAAGAAGAAGAAGAGGATGAAGATGAAGACGATTATGATGATTATGAAGAGAAAAAAGAAATAGAAGAAAATCTTGAGAAAATAAATGATAATCCAATGAAAAAGAAATTAATTCAGCTTTATTTTAATGTTTTCAAAAAAGGATTATCTAGTACAGTTGGTACAAAGTTATATGAAGCTATGACACATCCCCTAGTCTCAGATTTAAATAAAATAAAAAATAATAAGGAGATAGATGATTTTCTTTGTAATATAGTCAATGAGTTAATAAATAATCAGAAAGATTACTTAAGTCAGAAAATTGAAGAGGAACTTTCTGATATCTTTTACGCTACTTCTGAGGAAATAGAAAAAAGAGAATCAAGTTCATGTCAGATTTTTATTAAATGTTTTGGGAGCGGTCAAAGACAAGAATATGAAAAAGAAAATGTAATAAAAGTTAAATCAATTTTATTTAATTTATATGTTTGGCCAATTATTAAATTACTATGTCCATCAAATTCTCCTCTAGAAAATGGCATTGAAAGTGTTTTAGGAGTAGAATTATTAAAAAAAATAGTTTCATTAATCCTTAAAGATTTTCATCCACAGTATGAAATTTCGTCTAAGTACTCTCACAATGTAGAATATGGTGAAAAAATTTTAAAATCTATTCGAGAAAGTAGATTTTTGGCGATTAATAACGCTCAAGAAAAAATTACCAAAGACATTATAATTCAAAAATACAATAATAATTATGATGATATAATGAAAGATAATGGTAAGAAAAATAAAAATACACTAATGACTCGAGATAAATTTAATTCACTGGAAAATTTTATCAAGCAAATACTAACTATGGAATATTATGGCTTTGTAACTAAAGGTATGTTTTTAACAATTTTGCGATTTATTTTTCATATTTTAAATACAGGTAATGTTATTAATTATCTAAAGAAATATCCAGATACGACCATAAATTACATTGAAAATTTTAATAACTCACAAACTATAAAGGAATATATTAACAATAACGATTTAGGAAAAGAAGAAATATTAAAACAAATAATCAAATTCAATAAAATTAAAGAATTTAATGAACTTATACATACAATAGGAAATGAACCTGATAAACTTAGAATCCTTTTGACAAATCTCTACGATGTTGCCGTTAAACTTATTATCGAGAGTAAACATGAAAAGTTAAATGACTTTAATAATAGTGATGATAGTTATAATAAAAAGGAAAGGGAATATTTTGATGTTATTTTGACCGATTTAATAAAAGAGTATCATTATGGGACAGAAATTTTTAGTCTGAGTGAAGGATATGAATTATCTTCACTTTTAACAAAGTATTCATGCATAGAATTATTTACAGATATATTCCTTACTGAGCTAAATAAGAGGAAAAAAAAAATCCCAATTTTCATCTTATATGATAAAAGAGAAAATATTATAATATTCCCTCAAACAATATCTACCGAAGAAAAAACTAAAACAATTCTGTTATCTAAAAGTTTAAAATCACCTATACAAAATGACACCGAAGGTATACAAATTTCAGAAAAAGAAAATGTAATATTCTTAAATATAGAATATATTAATGAGATTATTCCTACTGAGGTAGATGATCTTTATGAATTAACTAAAGGGTTTTGTAAAAACTTTTTTAAAGCTGAAGATTTTCATAAATTTATAGGTTCTCATAATGGTAGGAATGGAGATCTTTCTATGAATAATTTAATCATAGAAGCTTATATTAAAACTCTTTTGAAAGACCAAATAGCATGTAAAGATTTAATATTAAAAAAATTATAGATTTCATTAACAACTATAATAATTTAATTGTTATTTATATCAAAATTATTACATTTATACGATTTATTTTGATTTCACTAGCTCAGTATTATAAATGTTCCTTTAATCAAGAAAAATATAATAAATTATCAGATGATTTAGGATTAATTTTATCTTTCAGCTCAAGTACACATTTTAAGGAAATAAAGGGTAAATATTTAACAGATGAAAATAAAGAATACAGAAAATCGGTGAAAAGGAAAAAATCTACTACTTTTGAATATGATTTAAATCATAATCTCAAAGAGAAATTAAATTCTAACTATGTAAAAAAAAAAGATGACTATCACTTGTTATCAGACTTTAGATAATTTTTAGGATGGTAAAATAATAAAAGATTATTCCCTTTCTGATTCTATTAATTAATATGGATTCATTATTGAGACAAATAAATTTTATAAAAACTTCCATAGTAAATGTATGCATACAGTTGAAAATAGAGGTTAAACAAGATCCCCTATATCTTGTAAAAAATGTTTTTAAATTAAAAAATTTGAATCCTACAGAGGAAACAATAATAAATTTGGCAAGAAGGAATAAAGTTTCAAATGAAGAGATATTAGAGGTTCTTAAGAAAGCTAAAGGGAGTAAAAAAGAGATATATTTTCCTCACATAAATAGACGGCTATATCACAAAAATGCACAAGGATATTATCAGTCCCAGTTTATTGCCATTCGTCAATCGACGAGTTACCCTAAAAATACATGTCTTATTTTTGATAATGGTATTATTATGTGTGTAGGGATTAAATTTAATATCAAATCTTCTATTGAAAACAATTTACAAAAAATATCTAATGTATTACAATCACCTATTCGCATAAAAAGCAGTTCTATAGTAAATATTGTGGTTAGTTTTAGATTACCTTTTAATTTGAATTTTACTAAATTGAAAAAGTTTTTTGATGTACACGGTGTTGTTTACACAAATAATAATAATACGTTTTCTGGTTTTTTTATAAAAATACTGGTACCAATAAAACCCTTAATTGGAGAAAATGTATTATTTGAGTTTTATGATGAAATGTTACCAATAACTCATGAACATTATAGGGTTGTTACACTCTTACTTTTTGAAAATGGAGTGTGTGTCTTGTTAGGGAATCAGAGTTTTCAAGACTGGCAAATACAACCTAAAATATTGATGGGCCTCTTTATCCATTTTAGTAAAGGAAAAAATTCACTTACTGAAAGTGAGGTAGAACACATTGTATCCTACTTTGGTTACAGAAGTTTAGACTGGTATGGTAAGATTAACATTTTTATAAAAAATACTGTAAATCCTATGTCAGAAGAAAATTCAAATAAAGAATATCAAAAATCCTTTTTATTTTTAAGACAAGAATATTACACGCCCAATACAATATTTCCTGATAATAAAAACTCTCTAAGAAATTTAATTAAAGATGGATCAATGAAAATTATACATCCGGAGAAACATAGAAAGACGATTATGATATCTAAAGATTTTGCACAAAGAATTAAAGCCAACAATCCAGGTAACCCAGAAGGACACTGGGGCTCTTATCGTTCAAGATACAAGCAAATGAATGACATTAGACAATTTTCACAATTAAAAATGATAAAAGAACTCTGTAATTTAATATCCACAGAAGATGAAAATTTTCAAAAAAAATATTGTTGTAGATGTAATATTGAATAAACATATTTTCTAAAAGGTTATAGTTTCTGTATCATCCTATAAAAAAAATGATTGTAAAATTCCACGAATGGGAACCTACTTTGGAGGAAATAACATTATTGAAAACTTGTAGAATGTCAAAAATTACTAAAAATTTAAGTCTAGCTAAATATAAAAAAAAGCTTGTATTTTATGATAGTAACAGTTACTCAAATATAGATTTAGATTTAGAATACAAAGATATCTTTGGATATACATTGACCTTTTGTCCAGTAATTATCCACGGTTTGCCATCTCTTACTCTTCATATTAAATTTTCTAATATGACCACGGTAAATAGATGGCTCTGTTTTGTAAATAATCGCCTTCTCTTCTCGGATACTGTACCAAGTTTTTCTTTATTTCATTCAAATTCTGAGAATGGTTTATATTGGAAACCTGAAAGATATATATTCTTTCTAACTAAAGAAAATTTTATACAGAGAAAAAATAAAACTTTTTATATATCTTTTGATTCCTATTATGTAAATATGGAAAAAGGCCAATTACAAAAACTTACCCCCAAAATTTATACTTTTAATATTCTCAATTTTTTTAGATATAGTGATATAAACATCAACACCATTGTCTGTGGAATCCTTTCATATTTTGAGAAATATATTTTACATATAGAAATGGAAATTATTGGATTAACAGATGTGGATAGAATCGAAGAAAAATATCCACCATATTTTAAAAATTTTTGCAAAGATTTAGATTTTACCCTTACAAAACAAAATATAAATTATTACTCATCATCACCTTTAATTTTTTCATCGAATCCATTCGGTAAAAATATCACAATTCCTCCTTCTCCTCTTGTTTCTCCGCCCTCTTTTTCCATGTCAAAGTTTGTTGAAAAAATGAATATTTTTACAAATACTGGTTTTATTATGGCAACGACGATAATAAACGAAAAGGGGGAACAAATCTATGATAATGAAATAAATATAATTAGACCATTAGGTGTATTACCTTACAGACTCTTCAAGATAAATATAATAAATAATAATATAACCCAAAACAAAAGGTATATTTGTTATATGATTAATAAAGAATATTTCAATTTTAAATATAATATTTTCATACAAGATACAAATAAAACAAACTCAAATTCAATTATCGCATCAGCATTTCATAATAATCTACCTTTTGAAAAGAGATATTTAGTATTTGGATTGTCTAAGGAACCAGGTTACCTGTACGATATAAAG
Source organism: Coenobita brevimanus (assembly GCF_032717465.1). NCBI lineage: Eukaryota > Metazoa > Arthropoda > Malacostraca > Decapoda > Coenobitidae > Coenobita > Coenobita brevimanus. The sequence continues at coordinate 15,135 of NW_027642362.1, read as the reverse complement.
GATAATATCAAACTTTTAAACATATTGAGTGAATTAAGTTCCAAGATATTTCACTGGAAAGATTTGACTCATCTTGCCTTTTTGAAAGTGAGACAAGGGGGTGAATTTTCTTTATATATTATTACTATTACAAAAAATATAACACAGAGTTACTAGTAATGGATACTCTACTGATAATAGTATTAGTAAGCTTTATAATTTATCTCATAATAACATTGTTTCTAAGAGAAAAAGAACTGACACCATGCTCTTTACATGAGAAATTTATGTTGAAATTGCTAAATCATGAAAAATTAACACCGGATAATATGAAAGCTAAAATTGATAAAGTGATCGAGGCAAGACAGATGGCCAATATCACCGATATAAAAACCCTACCAAATTATGATTATTTATCAATGGACGGTAACGAATTTAACTTACCAGTCAGAGTTAATAAAGATAAAAATAATGAAATTTTTGCCACTTATAAATCTTCGGTTCAGAAAAGGTCATTAAATGAAATTAAAAAATATATTTTTTCGCAAAAAAAACATCGTACTTTGGATCGTTATCAGATTCTACCTCAAAAAGATGTGAAAATCCGGTGGAAATGGAGGAAGAACATGTAAGCAATTACGACTGTCAGTTATTTTGTTCAGACGATAATGCTGTCGCAATATCTGGTATTTCTGCCGTATATGGTGATCAGTTACTTGACAAAGAAAATAAATATTGTTATAGTGTTAAAGATGGAAAGGAGGAGGAGGTAATAAAATGTTCAATTCACACAGGTCAACTGGTTTATTCGGTTAGCGAAAAAAAATTTACATGTCATTGTAAGTATCCTTTCTTATTTGGAGGTGACCATTGTGACACAAATGTAGCATGTCTCCACAATCCTAAAAAATATAGATATAACCCCAACTGGGAAAATGAAGTTTTTTTAAAGGATGAAAGAAATGGTGACAGTAAAATTATTCGACATGAAGATATAGCTTTGACTCATTTAATTCAGAATTTAAATGATTCTTCACTAAAAGAATACATTAGAAAAATTAATGATAAAAATTATTTTTTAGAAAATAGAATATCCTGCGAGTGTGAAGGGCAGCTAGACTATCTCGGAATGCGCTTCTCACTACCGTCCAGTCCAATAAAGAGTACACTGATTTTACAAAATGTCAGGTGAATCCATGTGTTTTGACGTATGTGGATATGACGAAGGTTGCAACTTATCAAACCGACGATTATGTCTGTGTACCAAAGGACGATTTTGTGAACGTAGTACCCGGTAAAACGGATACTCCCATTGCCTCCGTGGGTGTTCCTCTCTTTGGTATCCGATCGAGACAAGTGGAACCTATTGTGACCTCTAGATCTTTGAAGAATATCTCCGAATTTACGCGGGAGAATGTTAAACTTGCCACAACCTCCGTCGGTCCGATAGTGCTTCCCCAAAATGCTGATCATTCCGATAAAAACAGAATCGTTCTTTATATATCGCCTGATCAACTAAATATAGGAAATAGCAAAACTATATCCGATAAATGGTTTGGAACACCGGCTTGGTATAACATGTATGGTGATTCCCTCCCAAACATTACAAGAAACCCTATCAATGCAACCTCAGCCTTTTCTATTTTTCCCGTTGAAAATATTCTGGGCAACTTTACCCCTCAGAACCCGCTAGATTTTCATCTACTTTCTGCCCAGGCTCTGGAAAATTCGAGAATGATTTCGGGTATCGTTGTTGGAGGCCACGAGAATCTGTTCCATTCTATTTTTGAGGGGAAATCATACATCGGTAGTAATAGGAAATTTGAAAACATGATGAAAATATTTCAAGAAACGAGACTAAATTTGGGCAAGATAATGCTATCTTCCCGAATCCCCTCTCGAAAAAGATCACCCTTTTTAAAAAAGGTCAGTTTATTATCTCCACTGGGGGATATAACTGAAAATAATAAGTATTTCAAATCGGCAGCAATGATAAGAAATTACAGAACCTACGGATTATTAGCTTCTTTAAGCAATATTGCTAGAGATTATGATATTAGTTCCCTAAAAAAAATCTCGTCTCTTGTGCAAATGTGCTTTCCTACCTCTTTATACACACTAACCGAAAGTGAACACTTTTATCCTAATTCCTTCAAAATAGAAAATTCTCTCAATTTGGATGTTCCGCTAAAATCGAGTGACACCTTTGAAATATCCTTTAACTCTTCGAGAGATAAAATTTGCAATGTTCGTCAAAAAAGAGATTTATATATATCACAGAATCAATTAAATTTTTCAGATTTATACGATAATGTAGAATTATTTGGAAGAGGTCTCAGACTTGAATCCAGTCTATATGATAACAATAATGATAATATAGGAAATTTGACAAAGAAAAGGATTATTCCACTGAATTTGCATCATCCACTGGCTGTCTGTGACGAGATTCATAATATGGATGAATCAAGAGAGACATTAACTTTATATAAAAAAATGTGTGAAATTAGCAGTTCAATATCATGGCTTAATTGTTACGATACTAGTGTTTATAATATCGATTATCTATTTTCTAACTAGTTTTTTTTCTCTTTCTTTTTTTGTATTCATATTTCCAAATTTCATTTAATAAATCAAATTCATCTTTGGAAATCTTTAAAACTGATGATGATGAAGGTTTTTCAGGCAAGGGTAAAATAAAACAACCAGGAATATGATGAGATATATAAATATTTGTTTGACTGGAATCAAATGGTATATCTTTAAAAGATTTCCCCAGTAAATTTTCAAGCACATTCATTATGAAAGAGAATATAATTCTTAAATGTTCAGATTTATTTACTCTAGCAAAATATGTCAAGTTAAGGAAGTTAAATGAAATTAATTTTAATAATTATAAATTATTTATTGATGAAATGTACAAAGATTATGAGTTGGGAATATGCAACTCATCGGGATGGTCGGTCGCCTACGTAGATGACAAGGAGACAGATCCTAGTGAAATTCTCTGTAGTATAAGCCAAAAGACGCTACTGACGATTGATGGCGACGAGCTTCATAATTTGTCACTTTATACTCTAAATGCCGAGCATACATCGATGGCGAACACCACGCTGGAAGTGAATCGTGATGGTGAGAGCTTATCGATAAAAGTGAATAACGTTTTTACTCTTAAATCTATATGTCTTTTTTTAAAGAATATTTTAATAAATAAATATAATTTAGAAAAACGTGAACTTTCTAAATCTATTTTTAATGTGGAAAATGAAGAGAAAATCTTTGAAGATTTTTATACTTTTTCCAGATACAGTTATTGTACTATATTTCTTTTGTTCTTCAACAGGATAATAACAAAAACATTCAAATCTGTTTATCCAATAAATATCATTGAGGTTTATATTCCCAAACATTTTATTAAAATTCATCTTTGTAAAGGCATAGCAAAATTAGCGGATGATTCAACAATAAATTCCTATTTCAATTTAATTTCCATTCACATAAAACAAACTCTGGAATATAATCTAAAGCATGAAATAAAACAAAGTGTGGGTTTCTTACTGTACAAGGATTATTTTCCAATTGACTATTTGGAAAGAGTTGGGGTTTCAGTCTACACTTATGTTAATCACGGATCTTTATTATGCAGTGTCTGAATTTCTTGAAGAATGTGTTCGCCATTTAGATGTTTTACAAGAGTTTGGATGTATGGTTCTGGAAATCAACGAAAATTCCTTTCTTCAGCTTCCAGAGAAATGGCGAGGATCCACCACCGAGCTCATTTCTTCCAGTGAATTCAAAATACCGAATACCGGTCATGTTGCTAAAATAAAACTGTACTATTTAAATTTAGTCAATGAATATACATTGATGATTATAAAGCTTATAGATTTATGGGAATCTCTAGATACATCTAGAAATAAATGATTTTTTTTAAAATTTTTCTTATTATTTTACCTTCGCCATGTTTACAAAATCTATTATTGAGACCTTGATTAACTATTACGCCCTGACAGTCTCGGATACTAAAATATTATTGGGTATTTTTTACCATATTAAATATAATGATAAATTATTAAAAGAAATAAAAGATTTTCATAATAAAAAGGGTACAACAATTAAAGATTTAAATAAAACTCTTTTAGAAATTTACTTAAATAATAATATAAATCATAAAGATACCCTTTTTCTAACCGGCTATACTTATAAGGAAGATGAGGTCCGAGAATCTGCTATGGAATGTCGATTGGCAGAGCAGCTTGAGAAAAATGAATATAGAATTATGGTGAACGATGAAATAACGACCGAATTGGTCAAGAAAAAGAGGGAACTTATAGATTTAGAGGAGTTGCGATTGAGATATACTACCTTGCGAATCATAATAAAATCAATAATAAAGATGACAATGGAGAGTATTTGTAAACGTCACCAAGCCATTAATAGTGGACATTTAAATAATCTCATAGGAAAATATCTACTGATTTTAAATAAATGTGAGATTATCACAAATTATCTCTTATTGGATGATTTCACCGTTGAAGAAAAGGAAAATCAGACAGAAGAGGGGGAAAAAAGATGAGGAGAAAGAAGTATCATTTACTAGAAAAAGAAAAATAATCAACAATAAACCTAATTATGCAGAACTGCGTAAAAGCATTGGGACAGAAATTAGGAATTCAAAGTATAGAAAATCATATAACAACATGAGTATTGGAAAAAATGACAAAAGCAGCAAGTCTCGTAATGTCTTCTGAAAAGTATTTCAACCACTGGTTAAACTGAGCATGCGAATCTATTAAAAGTTTTAAATAAACAACAATCTTATATTGACAACGATCTCCAAATATCTGTATTTTCTTTTTTATCTTTTCCTCTTTTTCACTTTTAAGATGGGAGTGAGACTTTGTAGAAAATCCTGGTCTAAAATTAGAGGCCCATATTTCGAGTGGATTGATTTTCTTTGTAAATTCCTGCGGTTTTTTCTTAATTTCCATCTGATGAGATGTGAGAACCGGTAAAAAACGAATTTCGTAATTCATATCCAGAAAAGTTTTTTCGTTTACCTTAATAATTTCTATATTCTTAAATATCTCGGTGAGATCTTTATCTTTATACTCGATTAATGCTGCCAAATTGAGCATGGCACTTTTTGCCAGTTCATTTCCTATAAACATCACATTGAATTTTTTAGAAGTCCGGTTTAAAAGCTCGAGACCTGCTATAAAAATTCTAGGGTATTTTTGATAATATAGAAAACCAATACTCAAAGTTGGATATGTGTCCATACTACGAGAAAAAAATAAAAAAAATAAAATTTTATTAATTAACGCAAGTGGCTATATCCATGAAGTTGGTGTTTACAGACAATTAATATTTTGCATCCTTTAGCTGGCAAGTGGTTATTATCAATAACTCCGTGCATTTATGTAATCGTATATAACACTGAAGCGAGCTGACCTAGCTGTCCGCTAGGAAATTTTCTTCCCTCATAATTGTGGAGAAATTGGAAGAGGCAGATTCGAAACCCATAGATACTCTGTTCTGTGAAATCTGATCCGTCATTTGACGAGTAAAGGGGTATGCTCCATAGGAATATCGACTGCACATTGGCCAGGAATTACCCATTCTAAAAAGCATCCCACTTCCATAATGCTTGAGAAAAAATCTAAAGACGGAAGCCGGATCCGAGAAATCGGTTTGAAAAAATCCAAGTCGTAGGTTTCGTTTGGCGAGCGACACGAAAATCCATCCAACCAACCCTCTTTATTATTTTGATGCCAAGGCCTGTAACCGCATAGATACCCTCCTAGGCCGCAAGTCCCTTCACTTACAACTTGTCCGGATTCGTAGCCATAACGACAGGGTAACTTTATCGGATAATTATGAACGAAGGATAATTTCCCCTTTCCTTTCATTTCGTGGCGGTGGGCGGGAGTCGCCAACTGCAAGATGATATCGCTCGGCCCGTCGTCCCGAGAATTGAGCATATTTGCCCTGATGGTGCTGGGACCCACGGTGACTAAAGATTCGAGTAAACGCGTCCTTCGGGGATTCGTCAGTATTCTGGAATGGGGAACGTTGTAGTTGGTATTTGTGTAGTCAATGGTAAAAAAACTGGTAGGATTATTCTCTGGAAACGGAGTGACCATCTGCCTTCCGTATAGATAAGACATATGTTCCTGGTTATGGGGACAGGTTGAAAATGCGTTTGGAGTGTGAGGTATCTTTCTACCCTCGTAGTTGGTGGGACGAGTGAAAAGATACGCGCTATTCAGCGATTCTTCCAAGTCTTCTAAATTATTCATAATTTTGAAATAGGCAGAATATCTCTGAATGGAAGAGAGGGGGAGTCTCTTCTCCATAATGTAGGGAGTATACCGAGTAGCTCTGGAATGCAGACTAGCCTCGCATATCATGGATACGTTGATTTTGGGTTCTTTCAGTCTCTTCCTGCAAAAGGCGTCCGTGGTATCACAACAACCCCTCGCAGAAGCAGCTTTATTCCTCCTCACATCGTTTATGGGGTTCTTCAGAGAGTCGACGGGGCGAGAAAGAAATGGGGTACCATCAACGTGATGGTCTCTCTTCGGAGACAACGGATAGGTGTTTTTTTCGTTTATCGTAAAAATGGGAAGATATTGGTTTAGACTCGCGCCCATCCAGCAGTCGCCGTTCAAGAGAAATTTGTAGTGGGTCAGGAGGCAGTCCACGTAGTTGGCGCAGTGCTGTGTGAAATGCATGAGAGATGCCCGAGGAGAGGATGGTGCGTTAACCATGGAGAAATTTCTTAAGGTGTCGCGCTGAATAAAAGCTTCCATTACGCAAGGGGGCGGATGGTATAGGCTCCTTCCCACCTCTCGATCCCCTACCTTCTCGTAATCCGTCCCACAAACCGGGATGCGCGCGTTTATAATCATACTTTCTCGCTAGATAATCCTTAATCCCCCCCCTAGATCTGTTTCCGTTACTGTACTGATTTTTGAATCTCGCCATGGTTTCATCATCCGACATAAAATTCCTGGAAGAGAACTCTAAGAGTTCCGGAAATCCGCACGGTACATTTGGAGGAAGACTCAGAAGGGTTTCGTTCTCTAGATAATTTTCGGCGCCGTGTAACTGGGTGGTTAAAAAATCGATGGGTTTCCCCCCTCTGCAATCCAAGTACGATGAATCTCCGTTCTGTTGAAGGGAAGCTCCGGAGCAGTGGGAATTAAAATTGGCCACTATAGCTGGACCCAGGGGTACTTGCGGTTCCCGAGAGAGTGTTAATAGTCCTCCAAAGATGTGCTTGCCTCCCGCATAGAAATTGGTGAAAGTTGGAGTGTTAGCCCATAATTCTTCACAGACGTAATTTCTCCGCCATGCGATATCTCTCGGGTTTATATTGGTAGGTTCTATCAATAGCCCACCTAGAAGATCGAATTCAGACTCGGAGAGATTGGCAACTCCCTCATAAAGAACGGAGGGAGGAAAAATATCGCGAAAACTTCCCGAGGATCCGTCGATGACGATTCTGTCGATGAGATCGAACAGGGAGTAGTAACCAGCTGCCCTTCTATGATTGAGGACTCCCAGTGGAAAATTTCTCATATCAGAAGGAGGAAGGAGTTTTTCGCCTTCTCTCGTGAAAATCTTCGGAAGCAGAAAAGCTCCCGCCACTATACCGGGATCATTGATTCTCTGCATAAAACTCCCATGATTCTCTTGTCTGTCGATAAAAGTCTTTATCTCATTGTAGTCGGTTTTTCTCTCCTCCGTACCTAGACGAGAGTAAACACAACCGGGATACACCCGTCCCGCTGATACCAACAGTCCCAAAGCGTGATCTCCCGAGTCCTCTCCCAGTCCATGAACACCAAAGGGTGGGGGTCTTATTACTCTGAGGCTGGAATTGGGCGGATCGCCCCCTCCTTCTAAGATATAATTCGGATTGTTATAGTAGTCCATTCCTTCCAAGTAAGAAGATATACCACCTTTACCTCGAACCGTAACAACACCCCCTTTCACATAACAAGACTCTTTGTAAACGCCCGTTTCCAAGAATCCATCTTTCACCAGTAGGAGGGATTCAATAAGATGCCCCCATAGCACTTTTCGGGAGTCACATCGGCAGTCTGCTCACTCAGACAATTGTAGGAGAAGGCAGCATTCTTCGAACTCACTCCAGGAAGGGGCAAACAATGATCGCAATTGTTCAGAAGGGTACTCGAGACGAACCTCATGTTTGAAATATTCTGATTAGTGAAGGCCGAGTTTTCTACATTGTATAACAATTCGTCATTGGTTGCCACACTGGCGTTGATATGCAGAGCAGGGTTACAAATACACAGGTAATTCTCATCATCATCATTATTTAATAATGTCCACGATACCTGACATCTGGGTATAGGATTTCTGGGAATGCACTGCAGCCCTCCACCTGAGATGGTGGTAGACTTGTACCCCTCTGGACATTCACATGTGGCTGAATTCAAATCGAAATCGATCTCTCCGACATCTAAAATAATTTTTTGGGTCCGTGGATGGCGCAAAGCTCCATTTGGAAGGCAGGCAACAATCTTATCACAAGGTTTACGAAAATAGTTGTAATCGTTGTTCGACCATGATTTTGTGACGATATTATCATTTATACATTGAGTTACAGCCTTGGCATAGTGTTGGTTTCCCCTTCTTATGGCACCTACGACAATTCTAGTTGTGTGAAAATTGAAGTCCTCAGAGTGAGTCCCTTGCTCAGATACTAAACATACACCGAATTTACCCGGAGGAAATCGCCCTTTCTCTCCTCCATTCTCAATAGAAACGATTGGAGTATCAGATACATCTATACAACGCGCATTTTGTTCTTTACATTGAAGACATTCTATTAGAGATGTAGAATCAGACTGAGGATCGCATTGGATCAATTCTTCGTCGCAGTCCCTGTTAGAAAAATTAATATTTATTTCTTCAACGTCATTTATCGGTGGTAGTTTATGTACATATTTTTCTGTGTATTCATTATTTCCTCTGATATATATATTTTTATCTCCTATCTTTAAAGATAACATTTTTTTTATTTTAAGAATAAAGAAAAATAAATTTATAATTAAAGGAAAGAAGGAAAAAACAAGAGAATTTGTTTATTTATTTATTGCGTTATTTATTTCATGACTTACAGATAAATTTTCGGGAGCAAAAATGAGAGAAGAGCTAGAAGGTGTATATGTTCCTTCTGCTGAATTCCATGTTAGGAGATTTATATTATTATTATTAATATCATTATATTTTGCTAACATAAAAATTCTAAATAGAAGAATACTCTCTCCTTCGAGATCATGAATCTGTTGAAAAAATGGAAAGAAGCATAGAAACAATTCTCGCTGGCTCTGATAAAGTCGTTGGTTGAGTAACGGGTTGGAGTTTTCCAAATTTCATTATTTATACATGGATATAATCATACTTAATTTTTTATTTATAGGAGAATAAAGTTTCAATAGTATAATATGAAGGGTGGTCATCGGTTTAGGTGTAGTTGTATGACCAGATGGTCGTATATAACACTGAGGCGAAAAGGACCTATCTGGTTGGTAGTTGGATGCCCGCTATATATGAGGATCGCATAGCCCAACGGCCACACTATCAACATGAACTCTCCACTATACTATCTCTCCGTAAGATTATCGGAATCAGATACAGAAACTCTGATGAATGTTACCAATCAGTTCAAGAAAGAGAAAGATGTAATAAGACGCCCAAATCACATAACACTTTTTGTTGGATATCTCGGCAATGAAAACAAGGAGCTTCTGGATTATATAACTACAATCAAGGAATGGCTGAATGTTAATCCCATTAAAATATATTCTACCAATCAGTTTGGTATATTTGGTCGGAAAATTATTGGCCTTATTTTGAATATACCAAATTTTTACCAGATACTAGAAGAATTTCCCAAGATTTTAGATACCCATCTGAAAGAGGGATTTCTTTTGAAATCGAAACGTAAGAACCCCATTCCACATATATCACTTTTTGAATGCAACTCTCAGTGCCTAGAAACGGTGGTGGAAAAACTCGACAAGTGCAAGATATTAGACAAGAATTGGGAAATAAAACCGAAATCAATAACTCTGATGAAGATCGAAGGAGACATTCTTTATGATAACTTTAATTTGACCCTAGGCTAAGAATTCTCTTTCGAAGAAGGCAATAAATGAAGAAGAAGAAAAATCTGTTTTTATCACCGGTTCAAAAAATCTGAAATTTTCTTCTTCTACTTGGCGTTTAATATTTTTAAATAATTCAATCCAACATTGTAATCTATAATTTGTTATATATTTTTGAATAGCATCAAATATTATTTGAGAACGATTGTGAAATAAAAATGAAAACTCTGACATTAATTCTTTTATTTCTCCATATTGAATTAGTTGATTGAGGGGATAAAAATCCCTTCCATTGGAAACTCTTATTATATTTCTAAGCATCCACAGAGATAGGATATGTGCATTTTTCTGAACTAAGTTAAAATGGTCGATTTGGTTTTCATTCGAACCCAACACCAATAGCAAAAGGAAAAGAAAACTGCCAAGTTTAATAAGAGCTTCTCTATCAATATAGATGTCCTTTCCTTCCTTTTCCATTAGTATCTTGATTGTGTGATATATATAACATTTGGCTGGATAAACTATATTCTCCTTTAGTGGGTGATTGTTTCTTTCTTCTGAATTCAAAAGAAATTTGAATAAAAGAGGTAAAGTCTGCGAATGAATAAGATTGTATATTTGCACTCCTTCAAATAATTTTGATGGATAATTATTTATACAGATTATACATCCAGTCATAATATGAACATGTTTGGTCATAAATTCCACAAAGTGATCATTTTGCTTTCCAGTAAGTGCAATGAGAAAGAGAGATGGCCACATATGGTAAAAACGGGTAACTGGACTATCTGAATATTATCAAAAGATATACATCGTTGTTTATAATCTTCTATGCTAGCATCCATTTCTTCCCACCAGTAATTATTAACATCTCTCATGTTTTTAATAATGGCTCCCATTTCAACCAGAGCTTTATATTCGGTATTTTTTATTAATTCATATAATTCTTTACATATATCCGTTGATAAGATGGCTTCATAGAAACATCCTTTAAATCGAATTTTTTCATGATCTTCTTGACAATTTTTTATATGGTAAAAAATTTGCATAACAAAATTAAATTCATTAATTGCGTTTTTTATTTCTCTAGAAAATGAATTAGCAAGTTTATCTCTCTGATATAAATATTTCAGATAATATGATATCGCCCCACCGAATACATTTAAAACGTTTTTGAGTCTACTCATGTAATAAGAATCACCATCATGTTCAAACTTTGCTTTGATAAGAAACTTCTCTTCGGTTTCTAAGGGAACTGAAAATACTCGAAACAAACACAAGTTAAATGTATTTAATAAAAATAAAAGAGGATATTTTTTTGCATTTTGTATATCACCAATATCATTTATAATACGGCTGGGATCGATATTCATGAAGGAAGGTACATATTCTTTTAAGTTTTCTATAATTTTTTCTCTATTTTTTGTTTTACTAAATTCCATATCTTCTCTTCTCTTTTTCTTCATTATATCACATATATCATTATTAATATATACTTTATCTGTAAATGAAAAAATTTCTTCCTTTTCCTTTATTCTTTCAGTAGGAAAAACTGTTTGCCTCCAGATTCTCAAAGTACAAGCGCTGTTATAAAAGCAGCTACTATTTTCATTAAGATGTTGTAAGAGGATACCCACCATGGTATGGTATATACTGGACGGTGTTTTTTCTACACTCATTTTAGGATATGAGACATTTATTATTAATTTTTCTCGTATCGCTTTTATAAATTATTCACTTTTATTTTTTCATGTATCGGAGAAAAAGGAAATTGATTTAATAAAAGAAGATTTAGAGAAAATATTCAGAGAAACGGTAATAGATGACGATCATCCCATTCCGGCAGATGAGATTCCACTATGTTTTATAACGAAGGAAAATTATTTTATATTATTTGTTCCGTCGGTGGGTAGACAAAAATATAATGCTTATATCTATTCACAATCAATGTTGGTCCACACCAGCTTAATCATAGTTAATTTCTATAATAATAATATCAGACATTTAATACTAGAAGGAAATTGTAAATTATATATTAGATTTGAATTAGATTCTTTATCCTTACCGACCGTCTTTTCTTATAGTGTACTGGATAATTATATGAAATGCTTTGAATTTATTATGGAACCCACTACATTTTGCTGTGTGGTAAAGAATTCTATATCTATAAAAGAAGCATCTGAAGAAGATATTGATCGATCTTACCTTCTTTATTATCAACGACTATTATTACCAAAATATTTGAATAAAAAAAATCTACTAGACCTAGTCCCTCTAGCAACAGCTTCGGAAATAAAAACAATGGCATTACAAGCGAATCTTTATTGGAATATGAAAACAGATAACAATTTAAATATATGTTTTTTATTATATGATATTGGACACCAATCTTACGAAAAATGTGAGAAATACATCAAAGAACTGAAAAGAAACTGCATTATATGTGAAGGAGATGAATTTAAGGCATATACATATATCACTAAAGACCCCCCCCCCCAAAATAAAGATAGTGCCTAAATCACATTTTAATCCTTTACAATGTTTGGGTATGGAAACCATTTATTCCAAACCTAGTTCTCTGAGTAATATTAATTATTATCTTACAATAGGTAGAAAAATTCTTAGTTTTGAAATAAATATTTGTTGTTTCTTTAATTTTTTAAATATGAAGGTGAATAATATTTTTTGTTTGTGGCCCCCAAGAGAAGTATATAAAGAATTGAGTATTAAAAGAGATTCATTTTTTGATAATTATCTGGGTGTTTTATGGATTGGTGATTTTCAGAGTGTAAATATTATTCTAAAAAAGGAAGATTAAGCCTTTTAGTGAGCAACCAACTCCCATTCCGGGTCAGCAAGAATTGAAGTTGTTATTCATCCCCTCCACCTGTAGCAAAGGGAAATCAGACTCGCAAGTGTCATGTTGATCATAGAAAAGCAAGTGGTTTAAGGAAACATTATTTCAGTATTTTTTTAGCTAATAATTGAGCAAACTCCTTACAGTATGAATATGGATCACAAGATGATAATAATAAATTTACTTCATCTTCATTATTGTATAAATCTTCCTTATTTCTTAAATATATTTTTTCATTATAAAGAGAAAGAAGGTTTTCATCAATTATATTATTAATTTCTTTATATTTTCTATCATATGTAAATATTTTCAAGAATAAATCAAAATTGGAATATCTTTGTAATTCCTCATTTCTCCCTCTCTTTAACATATTCTTATAACACCAAAACATATATTCATTTATATTATCTTGAAAGACTTGTGTTATAAGAAATGAGTCGATTTTAATAACACATTTAAGCTGAGCTGGTCCAAAACAGGTATTAATGAGAGTACAGCGTTTTTTGTACTCGTCTTTCAGTTCTATAACGGTCTTCTCAATATCATCTAAAAATATTCCCACCTGTAGGAAACTACTTATGGTAAATTGCATTGCTGAAGCTCCAAGATCTCTTGAGAATAAAATTTTAATCCTAGATGGATTCTTACTATTAGTTGAGAATGCATATCTGTATTCTTTAAGAATATCTGAAAGAATTTCATTAATGCGTCGAATATAATGCCCGTTGACACCAATTTGTGAATTTACAATTGAATTATAATCTGATTTTGACTGTAACAAATCAAAATAATACCTGTAATTGAAACGATTATATGATGTAGTTATATTACCTTCCCTATCTATTTCAGAAAAAGTATCCTCATTAAATAATGTATCACATAAAGATAATAAATCATCAAGAAAAAGAATAAAATCATAATGACCTTTTGTGGTTTTAGGAACGGGAACGACTTGAAAGTTTCTCAATGTTTTGTGTGGACAAATTAGTCTTATTTTAATGAAATTAAGGGTTTCCTGAACAATGAAACTTTTACCTGTTCCAATTGGAAAGGCATCTAAACTATATATTTGTATAATATAAAAATATTCTATTTCACTTCTTTTCTTATTTATTATTCCTTGAAAATTTGTTATATTGTAAAAGGTAGTTATACTCATTTTAAATTATATCGAAAATCAGTCAGTTTTATAATATTGACTTGTCGTTGTTTTGGCGGAGCAGATACACCTTCATTTATATATAATAGTCTAAACATCCGTAAATATGCAACCACTTGTCCACTAAAGGGTTAAACGAGCAAGAGGTGCTGCGGCTCTTCGTAGTAAAGGGCAGGATGGTAACTCACAATTATGCTTTTCACATCTAGACACATGTAGGCGTAGAATTGTAGAGTATATTTTTAGCACACTACATTTATGTTCTTCTTTATTATTTAAATGGCGACGAACACGGCGAAACATCAGGCAGAAGGGGGAGCATTTTTCGGATGGACATGAAGCGCTGTGTGCAAAACAAAGAAGCAGATCCTCCAGTTTATTCTTTTTGTTTTGGATTATCACACACTCTTTTAGCTTCTTAGCGGCTTCCTCACATTCCTTTGTATTAATTTTCTCTTCTTCTAGCACTTGGGACCTTAAACGTTTGAAAGGACAGGATGGTAAATCACAATTTGTCGATCTACACCAAGCCACATATGTGCGAAGAATTGTGAGATATATAGTTAATACATTGCATTTGTGTTCATTTGTACCGTTCAAATGGCGACGAGTACGGCGAAACAACAAGCAGACGGGGAGCACGTCTGAGATAGGCACGAGGAACTATGTGCAAAACAACGAAACATATCTGATGATTTATTCTCTCTCTTTTGAATTATCACATATTGTGCCAGCTTTTGGACAATTTCATCACATTCTTCTTCTCCTTTAATTTCAGCATTATAATATTCACTTTTGGGTGGCCATAAATAACTGTACATAGCTCTGAAAATGCGAACCAAAGCTGATGCAGAGGCCGCTTCTTCGAGATTCTTCATCTCTCCATACAAACAATCGATTTGGTTTTCCGCAAAAATATATATATTAAATTTTTAATTTATACTTATAATTAATAAAACTCTAATAATGATAAGATAATTTCTTTATAGATATTTATA
>NW_027642361.1:0-4995 GCF_032717465.1 Coenobita brevimanus | reverse complement strand
TTTTTTCAATTTGTTAATTCCATTATGAATCTATCATACTATGTGAGAGATTATTCAGCAGACTTTAGACTGGAGAGTGATGATATTTTAAACATACAACAACTGTATGGTCCACCAGATAAACCTACATGACTTAGATTTGCCCCAAAATGTAAACAGAATAAATGCTGGATTGATTTTCTATAACAACACATACCTCTTAGAGAGAAATAGATTATGGGAATCGATAAATACGACATTTGTAGCAAAAACCTCTCTGGAATGGAGTGCCCGAGGATGTAGACACTGAATTCAGTATAGATGAAAAAACTATTTATTTTTTTAAAAGGAAAATGGTGTATGGATTTGATAACAATTTGCAAAGAGTATATAGAAAATCATCTATTTTTTCATATTTGAGGTGTTTAAATTATTCTTATAATTTCTTGTTGAAACGAATTATAACAATAATTTTATTATTTTTATACTTTTACCACTAGTTTATCATCTTTGGAAAAAGGAAAAATTGCCGATTGAACAAAATATCCAGAGAATGAACTAAATCGGCAACTCTCACAACAAGTTAGATAAACCAGCAACAACCTTGCTCATTTTGTTTAAAATGTCAATTTTCCTATTTCAGCACGACATATATATATATATATATATATCATCAGCCGTTTGAGTATCTACTGCAGGACCGGCCTATGCCTACCGAAGTCGGGACGATACAGCCAATGTATCTGTACCACGTGGCATAGCCTGTCGGGTAGAGATTGTATGTAGGGTGAGAAGTGCTTGTAAGTGTTATTGTAGTGTTGGAGTGGCTTTGGATGTGTCTGTAGTCTGTGAACCAGATGTAATCGGCCCGCGGAAGCAGATTGGGTGCAAGCATACTTTATAGTAAGCGACGCTGGATCAACCACAGCACACCTTGTGTCCGCCAGTGTAGTGCGTGGCCGGGTGAACACTCCCAAAGTTTATTACACTGCCGGGGTCTGTATATATATATATATATATATATATATATATATATATATATATATGTGTGTGTGTGTGTGTGTGTGTGTATATATATATAGATAGATAGAGAGAGGTAGATAGATAGATATAGATATAGATATATATGTATATATATATATATATATATATATATATATATATATATATATATATATATATATATATATATATATATTATACATTGCCAAACGCCTTAATCCAATACGGAGTGGCCACAAACAAATCGCCTCCACATCGCCCTGTCCCCCGCCATTTCACTGCCCTGCTCCCAACTCACACACCTCTCTCATATACCTCTCCACCCCATCCCTCCATCTCATCCTTGGCCTTCTCCTCCATCTTCCTCCTCCACCTCACTGACATACACTCTCTTCGTCAGTCTTTCACTCTCCATCCTCTCCACATGGCCAAACCACCTCAGTGTGTTCCTCCTAACTGTTCCTATCACATCCAC
The DNA here is from genome assembly GCF_032717465.1 of Coenobita brevimanus. Taxonomy (NCBI): domain Eukaryota; kingdom Metazoa; phylum Arthropoda; class Malacostraca; order Decapoda; family Coenobitidae; genus Coenobita; species Coenobita brevimanus. Next base: position 3,539 of record NW_027642361.1, on the reverse strand, counting down.
ATCCACACCACAACGCTCCTTTATATCCTCATTCGTCAATGTATCTCTCCACGTGACTCCACAGGCTCCTCTCAAATAACTCATTTCCACTGCTCTTACTCTTGACTTGTGTCCCTCCAACAACGTCCAAGCTTCACTTCCATACGCTAGAGTTGGTATCACAATACTGTCATGTAATAACTTTTTCACTTCCATGCTCACTTCCTTGTTTCTTATCACTGCTTTCAGGAACCAGCAAGCTTTCTTCCCTGTTGTACCATTTCAAGCACTTCACCCTCCAAACTTCCATCCTTACTCATCATACTACCCAAGTACTTAAACGTACTCACATTTTCCATTTCCTCCTCATCCAACCTCGCTGTACATTCACTAACTTCACCTCCCTCAAGGACCATCACTTTACTCTTCCCTACATTCACCTTTAGATTCCGTTTCTTACACACTCTCACAAACTCATCCACCAAGCCTTGCAGCTCCCCTTCATCTTCACTCAACAACACAGTATCATCTGCAAACAACAGTACAGGGAGTTTCCAAACACTATCCTCTCTCACCAGGGCCACTCCAACATCCACTACCCTACCTTGTACCTCTTTTATTACCCCATCCATGTACAGATTGAACAACCATGGAGACATGACACATCCCTGTTTCAAACCAACTTTCAAAGAGAAAAATTCACTTAGTTCACCATCCACACGCACTGCAGCCTTAGCACCATCATACATACTCTTCACAGCATTCAACAACTTCCCATCTACTCCATATATTCTTAACACTTTCCACAATCCTTGTCTATCCACCCTGTCATATGCTTTCTCCAAATCCATGAAAGCCGCATACAACTTCTTTCCCTTCTCTAGAAACTTTTCCACTAAAGATCTAAGAATGAATATCTGATCTACACAACCTCTTCCCTTCCTAAAGCCTCCCTGTTCTTCTCCAACTAATTTCTCTGTTCTTTCTCTAACTCTGTCAATAAGTATCCTACCATACACTTTTCCTATTATACTAAGAAGACAAATGCCCCTATGATTACCACACACTTCTTTTTCCCCTTTTCCTTTGTACAAGGGAATAATTATACCTGACTTCCAATCCTCCGGGACTCTACCTTCCTCCCAGGCCAATCTGCACATCTTCCACATCCATTCTACTACTATCTCTCCCCCATGCTTCAGCATTTCACCACACACTCCATCAATTCCTGGGGCTTTCCCCGATTCATTGCTTCCACAACTTCTATCCTACTGATTTCTTAATGTCTTCTCACCTCCCTCCTTCTCCCAGCCATTTCCCAGCCACTTACACTCGCATTACTTCCATCCTCTATGTTCAACAATTCCTTAAAGTGTTCTCTCCATCTGCTCACTTTTTCTCCCTTCTCCACTAGTAATCTACCATGTTTATCTTTCACTCCCCTGCTAACTTCACTTCCACCCTGTCTTACTCTTTTCACTTCTCTCCAGAACATTTTCTTACAGTCCCTCCACTTTACACTCAAATTCCTTCCAAATTCCTCATCCACTCTCTTCTTACTCTCTCTTACTAATCTTTTCACCTCTCTCTTCCTTTCTACATATAACTCTCTCTTCTGCCTCTCAACTTCTTCCACGCCCCTATTTCTCATCCATTCATTGTATGCTTTCTTCTTTTGTGCCACAGCCTGTTTCACCTCTTCAGTCCACCACGCTGTTCCTTGCACCCCCCTCCGTCTTCTCTTCCTTCCACACACCACATCACATGCTGCACATATTTCTTCTGTAAATATCTTACACACACCTTCCACGTCTCCCATCTGCTCCAATTCATATTTGCCCAATCGTTCCTCCACTTCTCTCTTATACTCTGCCTTTTTCTCATCCTCTTGTAACCTTTCCACTCTCCTTGCAACTACTCCTTCCTCTCGTCTTTCCCTTCTTCTATTCCTCCATCTTACTTGCATCCTAATTCTGGCCACCACCAAGTAGTGGTCAGAAAGTCCACTCCCCCAACCTCTATAAACTCTTGCATCCAATATACATCTTCGCATCCTTTCATCCACACACACATAATCAATCATTGCCTTCCTTTCATTCAGTTCACCACCCACCCTTCTCATCACTCGCCATGTATACCTGTGGATCATTTTATGCCTGAAGAGGGTATTGGTTATCACTAACTTCCTCCTGGCAGCACAGATGTCCACTAACGCACTCCCATTCTCATCTATCTCAGCAGGCACACCCCACTCACCAACTATTCCATCCACCTTCACATTACCAACTTTACCATTCATATCACCGATCAAAAACACTCTCTCATTCCTTCCAAACTTTTCCATGCACACTTCCACATTTGTCCAGAACTCTTCTCTCACTCTTCTAGCACGATCTTGCGTTGGCGCATACACACACACACAATCGCCCACATTTGTATTCCAACTTTCAACTTTACCCACACAATCCTTGACCCAACTGATCCATACTGTCTTATGCTCTTCTTCCATCTTTTACTCACAACTATACACACTCCTTCCTTTGCCCTCTCATTCTCATCTACTCCTGCACATATACCCCATCCATACTCCCATTCTCTCACACTTTCTCCTCTCCATTTTGTTTCAGTTATTCCACATACATCCACTTTCGCATCCTCAAGCACCTGGACAATCTCTGTCTCTTTCACCTCATCATTCGCTCCTCTTACATTCCACGTCGCCAACCGTAACATATCCATTGTTCGGTCCTGGGTCGTCAACGTTTGGTCAGTCCTTGTCCGAGGCTTCTTGTTTGTATTTTTAGTTAGTTGTTTTCCGGGAGGGGCACTAACCCTCCGCCAACCCTTTTAGTCGCCTTTTACGACAAGCAGGGATACTGGGGGAGTATTCTTGAAACCCCCCTACCCCCCAGGGGGTATATATATATATATATATATATATATATATATATATATATATATATATATATATATATATATATATATATATATATATATATATATATATATATATATATATATATATATATATATATACATATATATATATATATATATATATATATATATATATATATATATATATATATATATATATAGTTATAGATATATAGATATAGATAGATAGATAGATGGTGGATGGGGCACCCAACATCCACTCACTCATGTAGAGATGCCATATGATCTCTACACTGAGTGACACGCCAAATGGTGTCCTGTACCCAAGAAATCATTTACTATGCTGGGTGGTAACCATATAACTGGGGTTTCTGGCATGGTTAAGTGTCCCCAGATTCCCCTATCCAAAATCATGGAAGTCGTTTCAGAGTCTCGGAGGGCCAAACACCTGCCCAGGGCCCTAACCAAATGGACAGATTTGAATGGCCATGTGGAATGTGAGAGGCGTGAATGAGGAGAACAAGAGGATGGAAGTGGTGAATGTGTTCAAGAGTGCGAGATATGCTGTGATGGCATTGTGTGAAATGAAGATGAAAGAGTGTGAAGTGCAGGAGTGGGAGGGTGTGAAATGTATATGAGTGGGAATGAATGGGTGAGGAAGA
>NW_027642360.1:0-16983 GCF_032717465.1 Coenobita brevimanus | reverse complement strand
TATATATATATATATATATATATATATATAATTACACACACAAACACACAAATCTCTCTCTCTCTCTCTCTCTCTCTCACGAGCCAGTCCTTGATATCACCACCTATCTAAAGCTTGTTATCTGACGCCGCTAAACAAGGTGAAATGCTGCTTTATCTACCGAATAGTAACTCCTTTATATGAAGCCCTGAATGAATGAAAAAAACACAGATTATGTGGCCACAACTTCACATTTCATTCTCCCTTCCCTACCTACCCTCCCTCCCCTCCCCTCCCTCACTTCACCCCAGCACCATCGCTCGTCCTCCCACCCACCTTCCCTTCTCTCTCTGGCTCCTCCCTCTCAGCCCCTCTTACTCCAGTGTGACTTGCCGCGCATATAGGAGCCAGTCTAAGGCACGAGGTACAGGAGGATAGGTGATTATTTATGGCCACGACTGTACTTTTCGCATCACACAGACAGGCAAGTTACTTTCCAGGATATCTCTGTGCTTACCTAAAGGTCTGCATTAAACTTTAAGGTGCCTTTACAATTCATAGTTTTCGTTAGTTTTAGCATTTACCCCAAGTAACTGTGCTCATCAACTTCTTCAAGAATTACTTCATTTACTTTGATGACGTTTTTTGGTGTATTTGAGTTAAAGATTAGTTTTGCTCCATTACATCTTTAGCCCTACTTTGAGACTTTCAGTGTTTAGATTATTTAACAATTTCTTGCAATGTCTCTGCTGTTTCTAAGATTAGAGCACTGTCAATTGCAACTCTTAAAAACTTTAAATTTTCTCCATCTATGTTTTCTCCTTTGCTCTCCCATTCTAGCTTTCTGACTATACTTTCAAGACATGCTGTAAATAATTTCGGCGAAATTGTATCTCCCTAGCGCACGCTTTTACTAATCTAGATTTTTTTTTTTTTTTGAGTCTCTATGTAACTTATCTCTAGCAGTTCCCTCTTTATATATGTTTTCGAATTTACACCGTGTTCCCGCATTGAATTTATAATTGCTATGTGTCTACTGGGTCGATAGCGTTTCCGTAGTCGACAAAATCTAAGCAGAGTTGTATATTATATTGAGAAGTTTTCTCAGTAAACTGAATCATATTGTGTAAATGATCAGTGGTCGAATAACCGATTCGAAATCCTGCCTGCTCACGATTTTTTTTTTTTTCCCCTAAACTTGTTGGTATTAATTTCGTAAGGACTTTAGTGAAGAGTTTGTAAATAACTTATAATCAGCTAACAGGTCGATAGTTAACTAAATATTTTTAGATGCCTTTCTTTTAAGGCAATAATAACCATTGCATTACATCATGTCTGGGGAATATTCTTCTTTATACATAGAGTAAATCTGTGGGTTAGAATGTTTTGAATTTCTGCTCCTGCATCTATCAGTAAATCTGCTGTTATCTGATAAGCTCCTGGAATCTTTCCTTTTTCACACTTCTCAGAAAAAATTACTTCATTTGGTGTGACCTATGGTATATCACTTGTGTCCGTTGAAAAGTCATCTATTAATATAATTGTCTTTGATGCATACAGTTCTTTGTTAAATTCTTCACATCTCACCATCTTGTCTGCACTTATTGACTTCACTATTTTTTCCAGTGATATAATCCGTTGCTATCCTAGTGCCATTTTGTTTCGTACCTGTTTCAGACTTTTTCCTTGTTTGATAGTTTCGTTGATCTAATCTACGTTTCTCTTTCGTTTTTCTTCTCTTTCTCTCTTGTTGTTAAGTTGATTTATTTTTGTTTATTCTGTTTCATCTTTCTTTGTTTTCACTTTTATATCCGTTCTTCTATTCATGAACTTGAGGGTCGTTTTTGAATACTTGGTGACTTCTATTGTATTTGCTTTCCCCATTACCTCCATTGATTCCCATATCACTTTCGCCAGTCTATCACTCATCTTATCAGTGCCACACTCAGCATAACTTAGAGCTCGAAATCTGTTCTTTAATTTCTACCTCAAAGGGAACTTTTTTTTTTTTTTAACTTTTAATAAGCGTATATATATATATATATATATATATATATATATATATATATATATATATATATATATATATATATATTTTCACTTTTGAAACTGACCCTGTCTGTGCACCCCACCATTCAGTGGTCACTTCCTGTATATATTTTGCTGATAACTGGGACATTAGTGATCGTGTTGTTCTTATCTGATATAACAAAGTTAATTTCATTCTTTGTTTTTCCAATTTGGCTTCTCCAGGTCCATTTTCTCACTGTTCTCTTGTAGCAGAATGGTTCATTATTCTCCTGTTATTCATTTCAGCAAACTTTACCATTTCACCTCTGTCATTCCTCTCTCCTACTCCAGATTTTTCCATACATGCTTCTCCATTTGTCACTTTGGGAACTTTTGCATTTAAGTCTACCATGAGCATAGTAAATCGTTTTTTTTCTAGTTCCATCATCTGGGAGATGTCATAAAAGAAGTTTTATATTTCTTCATCTGTGCTTTGAGAAGTGGGTATATATACCTGGATAACTTTCAAGGTGTGTCTTTTGCATAATCTATTTGCAAATCCATGCCACTGTGTCAGACACACTTCTGAATTTAAGAATGTCCTCTGCAAGACTTTCGTTAATTAGAATTTCTTGATCAATAATTCTTTCATTCAGCCGTTCCTCTGTAGTAAAATAGAGGGTTGCTATCATGGAACTGAATATTTTTTTTTCTTTTCTGAGGATCTCAAACAGGATTATAATTATCCCAACTAATGTTTCCTAATTAAGTCATTAAGATATCAAGTTTGTAACATTCTGCGAGGCATTGTACGTTGTGCGTGTAGATTTCCATGTATTTAAATTTGTTTGATGTCCAGATCTCTGATTTGCTGAGACAGTGCTTTCTCACCTCTGGTGGCACAGTATCCAAAAACACAGGAAGAGGTGCGGTTTGGATGTTTAAAAGACGATGACGCAACAAGAATGCCCATACGATAACTACCAGTAGACTTCATAGATGACTGGGGGAATTGTGGCAAATAATCCCACCTCCTATGTACACTGTTTCTCGTGAAACATAATTTATGTGCCACATTGTTGAGAATACTCCGTGAAGCCTTACATACCTATAGGGAGTCCCGTGGTCCATGCCAAGTAAGATAGTACCTTCTATATCTATGAGACGTTCGCCTATCTGCCAACCGTTGATGCATCGCCAAGTATGAGCGGGATCTTGCCTCTGGCATACGTATCTATATATATATATATATATATATATATATATATATATAACTTTCGCACTTTTGAGCACCACCTTTCCTCCTCTAAACCTCACCTTCTTTTCTTAACTGAGACTCAGCTGTCTGAGGCAACTTACAACAAACCCTTTTCTCTATCCTCCTACTTTCTCTATACTCATTTCAAAACCAAAGGTGGCTGTTGTGTGTATATATGCAATGACTTATCTTGTTCTCGTGTTCCCGAACTCGACTCTTCTGAATTCTGTACACTCTGGCTTCGGCTTTCCTGTCATTCTCTGACTAAATATATCTGTGCTGTTTGCTTATCCCCTAATTCTACTGACTATCAAAAATTCTTCAACTATCTTACTTCTACGATGGAAGACATTCTATCCTTTTCTCCTTTCTCTGAAATCTCCATCCTAAGAGATTTCAATGTTCACCACCACCTTTGGCTCTCCTCTCCTTTCACTGATCCACCTGGTGAACAAGCCTACACCTTTTCTATCCTTAATAACCTATAGCAGCTTGTACAGCACTCTACCTGTATCCCTGACTGCCTTGAAGAAAGCTCCAACATACATGACCTCTTCCTTACAACTAATCCTTCTGCTTACACTGTTAATCTTTTCTCTCCGTTGGGCTCCGCCGATCACAACCTTATCACCTTAACCTGTCCTATATCTCCGGTACGGCCTGTGGACCCTCCAAAGAAATGTCGTCTATGGCACTTTGGAGCTGCGGATTGGTAGGCCCTCAGGCAGTACTGGTACTTCTTTGATTTTCCCTGCAATGATTATTGCTTCCATAGCCGGGAGCCATCTGAGTGTGCCTTGCGCATTACGGAGGTTATTCCCTCGGGCATGGAAGCATACATTCCTTTCTCATATCCTTTGACTAATGCAAGAAAGCCTTGGTTTAATCATGCTTGTTCTAATGCTGTCTGCTGCAAGGAGAGGGCCTATAAAAGGTACCGGAGCCAACCCACCCCAGAATCACCGTTTATACGTTTCTGCCTGGAATCGTGCTAAGTCTGTTCTTCGCTCTAACCTTTCTAACAACTTTACCTCATCATCCTTTCGTCCTCTTTTCTACTCTGATGGCTCTGTAGCTATTTCTTCTACTGATAAAACAGATCTTTTCACTCAGACTTTCTTCTCCAATTCCACCTTAGACGAATCCAGTGCTGTTCCTCCATCACTTCCCCCCTCTGACTTCCCCATGGCTGACATTAAAATTTCTTCAGCTGATGTATTTTCTGCCATCACAGGCCTCAATACTAACAAGGCATATGGGCCTGATTGAGTCCCTCCTGTTGTTCTCAAGAACTGTGCCTCTGTTCTTACACCCTGCCTAGGCAAACTCTTTCGTCTTTGTCTTTCAACTTGTACCTCTCCTTCTTGCAGGAAGTTTGCTCTCTTTCAGCCAGTCCCAAAGAAAAGTGACCATTCCCAACCCTCTAACTATCGCCCAATTGCTTTAACATCCTGTTTCTCAAAAGTTTTTGAGTCAGTTCTTAATAGAAAAATTTTAAGGCATCTTTCCTATCACAACCTACTTTCTGATCGTCAGTATAGGTTCTGTCAGGGACGCTCCACTGGCGATCTTCTCACCTAACTTTCAGGCTCCTGGTCATCCTCCTTTCGAGACTTTGGTGAAAGCTTTGCCATTGCACTTGACATCTCAAAGGCTGTCGATCGAGTCTGGCATAAATCTTTAATTTCCAAACTACCCTCTTACAGTTTCTATCCTTCTATCTGTGCCTTCATCTCTAGCTTCCTTTCTGGTCGTTCTATTGCTGTTGTTGTAGACGGCCATCGTTCTTCTACTAGAACTATCAACAGTTGTGTTCCTCAGGGCTCTGTCCTATCACCAACTCTCTTCCTTTTATTCATCAACGATCTTCTAAGCTGTACATCTAACCCTATCCACTCGTATGCTGATGACTCCACCCTTCACCTTTCCATTCGGTTCTCGCAACGCCCATCTCAGCAGTTGCTTCAACAAACAAGGGATGAGGCTATGGCACACCTAATGTGTGACTTGGCTCGTATCTCTGACTGGGGTAAAAATAATCTTGTTGTTGTTAATGCATCAAAGACTCAGTTCTTACACCTATCAACCCGACAAAATCTTTCACAGGTGTTCCCACTAATGTTTAATAATATTCAACTTAATCATTCATCATCCTTGAACATGCTTGGGGTTTCATTTACTCGTGACTTGTCTTGGAAAGATCATATTACATCTCTTGTAAAATTTACTTCCAAGAGATTAGGTGTGCTAAGCCGACTCCGTTCCTTCTTTACCCCTGTACAATTGCTGACTCTATACACGGGTTTTATCTGCCCATGTGTGGAGTACAACTTCCATGTGTGGGGAGGTTCCCCACATACAGCTCTTCTCAATAGGGTGGAGTCAAAGGCTTTTCGTCTCATTAACTCTACTCGTCTTACTGGCTCCCTGCAACCTCTGTCTCTTCGCCGCACTGTTGCATCTTTATCTCTTTTCTATCGCTACTTCAATGGTCACTGCTCCTCTGAACTGTCCGCATGCATTCCTCCACCTCTACGACGGGCACATATCACCCGTCTAGCAGCAAATTCTCATCCCTTTTCTGTCCAACTCTCTAATGCAAGAGTTAACCATTACTCCAAGTCCTTCATTTATGCAACGGGTCAGCTCTGGAACTGTCTCCCTCTGTCTGTATTTCCTGGTTTCTCTGATCTCCAGTTACGAGTATTCAAACGCAGTGTGTCCAGGCATCTCGAAATGATCGGATCTTGAATTTGTCTCTCTCTTGTATTTTGTTTATCCTTGGAGGGAACATTTATTGCGTGCTCGTGGCCTTTGGTTCCTTCATTCTCACATAATATATATATATATATATAATGTATGTTTTTTTTTTTTTTTTTTTTTTTTTTGTGTCCGACTCTGGGCATAGGCTTCACAGCCTGCTATCAAGACCCAGTAGTCCTCCTATATACCATACACCTCTACATGTCACCACTTTTAACACTCACCGTCCATACTGAATACATGCTAGGGCTGTCTCATACAGGACTGGTATGTTGATAATTGTATTAGCAGGGGTATTTTTACATGTCTGTGAGTCTTTTGGTAGATCAAAACGAGTCGCTCATTAAGAAATTCTTCAACTGTGTCCTGCCCCAGCCAGGAATCGTTCTCACGTTCCATTGGAGAGCAGATCACCATTCCACCTCATTATCTATATCGCTAAGCAACACCAGAGAATAAAAGTAGCGCGACAGAAACTCATTACTGTGTTAAGTTTTGCTACAATAGCACGAGTTTGGCAACTTATTTTTGTTGACAAAGTAATGAAAATCACAAATTGGTTGCAGCTGAATTCTTTTGTCTCCCAGTAGGGGAGGTGGTGGCAGAATTGGTAGAGAGGCGGCCTGCAGTCCCCAATGGACCCAGGTTCGAATCCCGGCTGAGGCAGGGAACAGGTTAAGAATTTGAATTTCTTAATAAGCAGACTTCCCTGATCTACCAGATGACCCGCCGACATGTCATAAAAGTACCCCCGCTAATACCAGTACACCATTTCTGTATGAGACAGCCCTAGTATGTATTCAATGTATTCAATTTAAACGGCGGGTGTTAATACCGAAGTAGAGATAGTAGACTGCAGGAGGAATGCAGGGTCTAAGGAACAGGTTGCATAAATATTTTAGGTTTCAAAGTTCCAAAAATGTTTTGAGAAATTATTATTGTTAGCCCTCAATAGTTTTTCTGTGACATATCTAAAATATCCAAATCCATTTTCTTCGAGCCTTACCCCTCACATTAGTTTATTCATACATGTTTAGTTAATTTCAGTGTTTTAAAAAGAAAAAAAGTGACGAACTAATTGAACGCAGGCCGCCCATAGCGGCCTTATGGGGATACCAATAGGGTAAATGTAAACTTTAAGCAGCAGAAAGACCATACCATTTCAGTTCATATAGCCTACCTCCAATTTGCTTTCTGTACTTTTGTGACGATTTTCAGGATGGTAAATTGCCTTTTCCTGCTGAAAAATTTCTCCCCTGTTTCTGTCCTCACGTTCCTCAAAGGTGGATTTCGTTTGCTAATTTCCCAGCTGGAGGTTAGGTTAGGTTAGATTAAATTATTAGGTACAGTTAAGCTAGGTTAGGTTCCGCCAATACGCTGACTAATTAAATTAGATGTCACAGCGGAATAGCTAAAAACAACAGAGAAACAGATTTAACATGAAACGTTTATATACCACCCCAGAAATAACCAGCAAAATATAACAAACTATCAGGAAGAAGAACCTATTTGGTTGGGTGTTTCTACTGCTTAATGTAAAGCGCATGTTTACCATTTGTGCGTATTATACAGTACAACAACCCGTATATCTGTGACTGTGATCTTCACTACGGGGCGACTTGCCATCCTTGGAGTCGCGATTCAGTGGAGTTTGAAGATGACACACTGTAATCATACGTGTGTAATAAAAGAAATGTCAGTGATATTGGAAATACTGCATCCTAAAACTTAGAATATGTTCTAAATTCATTATCCTCTGTACATGGCCTGAAATTGGATAGAACCCCCCCCCCTCTCTCTCTCTCTCTCTCTCTCTCTCTCTCTCTCTCTCCTACAGGGGACATATAAGCATTCAGCTGCAAAGGCTTGCTCCGTTCACCTCCGCATACCTCCCCCACTCCACCACAGGAGCAAAGGGCCGCCGTAGTCAAGGGAAATGGTCCCTCCAAATCCACTGCCCATTTCAGACACTGAATGGCATAACAGTGCATGCTCCTCGTGGACTGCATGCAGAAATTGCCTTTCTCCTGCATTCGACCATGTTCCTTTTAAGGGAGAGGAGGAGAGTTTAGAGGAATTGTATACAATAGCCAGGACTGCGTAGTAGTTCAGTTCTGTTGATACATCTATGGGAAGGCGTCCCCTTAGAGCATCGGATGTAGGATATTAGTGTGATATGCAACGGAAGCATGACCATGAAACTGACACTACTACCAATACACCAGTCCTGTATGAGACAGCCCTAGCATGTATTCAATATGAACGGTGGGTGTTAGCGCCGAAGTGATGACTTGTGGAGGTGTAGGAGGACTACTGGGCCTTGGGATAAGCCACTGCCCACGAGAAATAGGCCCTGGAGCCTCTGCCCAGAAGCGGACACATAAAAAAAAAGAAAACATGATGCTATTAACATTAGACAGTTGTTAGACCTGCACTAATGTACAGAGGAAACGCGTGGGAAGTGAGATCATGGGAAGAAGAAGAATGACTGGAAAAAAACAGAAACAAGAATGTTAGGGTGAATAAAAGACGTTTCATTAAGACAAAGACTAAGAAAGTGAAAAGAAGAGTAGAACGTAGTAGAAACTACAGCGTTGGCTGCAACAGCTGAAAGGAAAAACACAAGAGGCAAGCAAGACCCATGATTTATTCGACGTTTCGCCAGTAATTATAATTGTGTTATATATTCTTTAAATATCTGGCTATCGACCAAAGGCCGAGAGATGAAAGTCAGTAAGCCAATTTGTTTATAATTTTTATATACTTTTATTTTTTCTTTTATTGTTTTTAGTATAAATTTTCTCAGTAATTATTTTACACATATATGAAAATATATATATACCTTAACACGACAACAATGAACATTAAGAAAAAAATACTGGCTGCAATAAAGTGTTCAAGAACACAGTGCTAAGATCCTAACATCGTTAAACCTAACAAACAAAATACTATCCTACATTAAGACCTACAGTAGAGACTTACTCTAATGAGTATTATACCTCGCCCAACAGAACACCATCAACTGTAAATGTGTAATGCCTTTCTGTCTTACACACCTGCACTCATCACCTGCAGGCTGTCAGGCGAGGCACATGTATAAATATAGGGGCCATCAACACACACACACACACACACACAAACAGCTATATATATATATATATATATATATATATATATATATATATATTACATCCCGTTTGTGTAACTGCTCATTTCACGAAATGGGCAGTATGACTGCCCATTACCTGTGTGACTCTCGATTCTTGTAGTAGGAGTTAATGATGAATACAGGAAGTTGATCTTGATTTATTATCTTCAGAGAAAATCTTAAGTTGAGCAGTGTATGTATTACAGAGACTGAATACACTAAGTCTAGTTGGGCCCCTCTTCTTGTTCACTCTCTCCACTACCTGTCGGTTCTATAGCTAGCCTCCTTCTGAGCTCTGCTTCCTAAATTCTGGTGTAGCAGGGGTCGTGTCACGTGTGTTACACTGTTGTTGGAATGTTCTAGAAACCTGTGTGTGAGTATGTGTATGTGTGTGTATGGTCACTAGGCATTGTTCGTATGCTATCTCGCTGACACACTACCTATATCATCCCCTGACTTGCTACTTCCTGTGTATTGTCAGCATTTCCTCAGTTACACTTGCAAGATCATTTCCCGTTCCCAGGATTGCCTGGTGCTCTGTCTATGTATCTATTTATCTATCTATTATGATTTGTAATTATAATATGAAGTCCTAACACCTGAAACGTGCTGTCATTTGCCCAATTCATTAGTTAGGCAATTTCTGTTGCCCAGTTCCTGAACTGGGCACTGCTGTGGATTGTGCGGGAAGACCGACTTCCAACCCAGCAACTCGGGCCCCACGACATCCGCCCGTCACTGTATATCCCGGTGGCCTACAGGGGCACAGGTGCCTAACTGTGTCTGGAGGACGAGATTTCTGTGCTGCTGGTGTTTATGAGCATTTATCGGTTGATACTGAGCCTACCGTTGTTGAAATTAAAGTATCGTAACTACTTACATCTATGTATTCTGCCCTCCCTAGGTCGATCAGAGCAGAATAGTGACAGACACATCATCATGAGCTGCGTACCCAAACTCTCAAGTAGGTGGTCATCTGAATTTGAGAAGGAAGCAATTTCGATTCTCAGGGAAAGTAAAGCTTAGGAAGAGATTAGAAAAGAGAAACTTGCTGTGTTCTACAAATTTACAAAAATATGAACTTTGGAGGAACTGATAAAGATGCAAAGAAAATGGTAAGCATATGGCAACTAAGGACACTGCTTTGAATGTGATTGATCAGCATCATGTTGCAAGCGGCCATGCTGGAGAAAAGAGGGCATACTGCAGGGTATGGTAGAATAGCAATATGCAAATAGGCTATGCCCATGCCCTGATTGCAGAATTAATCAACCACTGTGAACGCTCCACTGAGAGGCACCGTTGCAAAGAAACTGATTCGGATATTTTTGTTCAGTCACTCTCTGCAAATGAAGTGCCGAGAACTCAGGCCCTGAGCTATCAACGCAAAGCATCGCTTGGTATGACTCCGCTAAGCCTTTCACACGGACTCGCCATACAGCCTCCATGACAGAATTTATTGTGGGTAGAAATAAAAACTAAAGATAAACTAAGTCGACCTCAGATAACCTTGACCTTTGTCCCCATGACCTTGCTCACCTAATCAGTTCATCGTCCCTTGATATTGTATCACTGACAAAAGTTTTGTGGAAATCCGTTGGGAGTTCAAGAGATATCGCGCCCACACTCACTCGACCTTGACCTTTGACCCCTTGATGTTGCAGACCTAATCAGTATGAAGGGACGATGAAAGGATTAGGTCAGCAAGGTCATGGGGTAAAAGGTCAAGGTATATGGGGTCGACTTCATTTATCTTTAGTCTCATTTCAGTCCAGAATGAACCACACCATGGAGGCTATATAGATGGTCCGTGTGCAAAGCTTGGTGGAGGCATACGAGAGATGTTTGCCGTCTACAGCTCGGGGCCAGAATTCTCAACATTTCTTTCGGCCATTATCATCCAATACGGTAAATGAAGTTGCTGATATTTAATTGAAATCATTTCTAGATTTAGCGCACTTCACGTACTGAAATCTGACTATGGACGAGAATTCACTGAAGGAGTAATTAAAGAGCTTTCATCATTATGGTCTGACCTCATACTGGTGCATGGAGGACTTTGACACCCACAACATCAGGGTTGTATTGAACGTGCTAATTGAGAGGCAAAAGCAAATCTCATAACATGGATGCATGACAATAACTGCCCAAAATGGAGCTATGCCATCAGGTTTGTTCAGTGGACAATAAATTCTGCCTACCATAAAACAATTAAAATGATTCTGTACAAAGCGCTAACTTGATCTGATCCCTGATGCGGTCTGAAATTAAAGTTACCACAAGAAAATTTGGCTTATATTGAAAGCAGCGTTGATGAAGATGTAGTTGAGATGGTGGAGGACGCCATACCAATATCAAGAAATACTATCAAGAAACTCTGCTGAAACTTTGCAACAAGAGGCAAAGGCCATACCAACATCAAAAAATTCTAGTGAAATTTCCCAACAAAAGGCTGAGCTGGAAAGTATGTTGTCACAAAATGATATACACTCCACACCGCAACGCCAGCGACACCAAAAAGCTGAGATGATTGGTTTGGATGAAGTTGAGGAAAGTATAGAAGCAAACGCACGCCTGAATGTGAGTCGTCAGAAGCAAATGATACTGAGCCTCCTGCAGTTTCTGCACTACAAATGGTTCACATCCAGGTAGTGCTTCAGGCATAAAAAATGGCATATGCAGGGTACAAAGTTGATGCCAATTGTGGATGTATGCCAAAACTTAGCAGTTTCTGCTTCGCAGTCAGACTGCAATAAATTTGACATTCCTAATGTAATCTGAGTAGTTCCGGCTACGGACAATGGTGGCTTCACACTCGGAGCTGATGTTGGAATAATCAATGGCAAATTGTCAAGGAATCGTTTTAAATCAGTTTACTATAGGGGTATCAAATTCTCAGAAGTTCCTTCTAACAAACTAAGTATCCAAGAGTCCGTCAAAATGAAAAGTGTTAGTGGTAGGCAAGGATATCGTAGATACCACTGAAAGAGTACATGCTTGACCAAACGTTGCAGCTGCCTGCTAGACGAACTTCATTGCAACAGTGCCTGTCACTTTCACAGATCATGCGAAAATGTTGACTGAGTCAAATGGGTAATGTTTTCCCAGATTCTGATTAATTTAGTTTTGATAATAAAGTGATTCCTGTTTATACGAGTATATTTTATCTTTGCTAGAATTGTGATATAAAATGAAATCTGTTTTAACTGCTGTGGTAGTAATAAAACGATCCACTGTTTGTTTTATCTGAACCTTTTTAGTGAGCTTAGATATATAAAATACATAATATAAGTAAAAACTGCAATATCATGGACTGTGAACAGAAAAACGCTGGGTGGCTATAGATGAAATGAAGGCCACTGCATGAAACTGTCAGGAAAAATATTGTCCAGTTCATGAAATCGGCAACATAAATGGTTCGAATCATGAACTGGGCAAATGACTGCACTTTTCTCGAAATGGGCAGTCACACTGCCCATTTCGTGAAATCAGCTATTACATAAACAGGGCGTAGTATATATATATATATATATATATATATATATATATATATATATATATATATATATATATATATATATATATATATATATGAGAACTAGATGAGACAGGAACTATTCCGTATACGTCCACTGGCAACCTCAATTAAGAATTCTTATGCAGTGGGATGCAAATCATTTATATATGGCTCCATAAAAAAGGTTGGCCAGCAGTGGTGGAAAGGATGGAGGCTGTTCCTGCCTTACTGGACTGCGAGTTACTGTCCAGACGGTCCCAACATTCAAACTAGCACTGACCTAGTTTACAGCAGTCACTAGCTGTATATCAGTTTTAACTCGGTAGAGATCCTTACCAGAATATAACAGTATTACTGTCAGGGCATGGGTCTGGTGATGCCGGCAGTAAAGAAAACTAATACAATGCCTATGTCGCTTAATGTCTCTTTCAGGTGAATCGAAACAGACCGACGTTTTACTACGTATG
This sequence comes from Coenobita brevimanus, assembly GCF_032717465.1. Lineage (NCBI taxonomy): Eukaryota > Metazoa > Arthropoda > Malacostraca > Decapoda > Coenobitidae > Coenobita > Coenobita brevimanus. The sequence goes on along the minus strand of NW_027642360.1, from coordinate 3,841 downwards.
CCAACACAAGACTGAATATGAAAATAAACATCTTTCAAAAAAAGGGTTTGTCGTTGAATGTATAGTACAATATTTCGTTGTTTTATTGAAATCCTTGTGCAATGGGGCAACAGAGCATGTAAAATAAAATACCTTAGGTGAGTATTCACTGTATCATCATGTAAAGTGAGTCCAACTTGCAACTGTGTCATATCCAAATAACACTACGTCACCTCAGAATGAACAAATATTTTCTTACGATACTGTTGACCGGAGTACTCCAAGTTCCCGTGCGATGGCTCGTTCTGAGAGAAAACAGAAGTGTGTGGTAATCATTGGGGCAGTGTGTGTGAATAGTGTACTAAGTGAATTTTTCTGTCTGAATGTTGGATTGAAACAGAGATGTGTCATGTCCCCATGGCTGTTAAATCTGTATAAGGACGGGGTTATAAAACAAATACAAGGTACAACAGTGGATGTAGAAGCTGCCCTAATCTTCCTGTATTGTTGTTTGCAAATGATACTGTATTGTTAAGTGAAGCCGAAGGAGAAGTGCAAGGCTTGATAAATGAGTTCGGGAGTGTATAACATACGGAATCAAAAGATGAATGTAGGGAAGAGTAAACTTATGGTCTTCGAAAGAAATGAAGTCACTGAATGTACACTGAGGTTGGATGGTGAGGAAATGGAAAAATGTGAGTGCATTTAATTACTTGGGTACTGTAATTGGTAAGAATGGGAGTTTGGAGGATGAAGAGCTTGAAAGGGTGCAAGAAGGAAGAAAACGTAGCTGGCTTTTTGAAAGCAGTGATAAGGAATAGGGAAGTGGACTAAAACAGTCGCTGCATGACAGTATTGTGATACCAACTCTAACGTATGGAAGTGAAGCTTGGACCTTGTTGGGAGGACACAAGTCAAGAGTAAGAGCAGAGGAAATGAGTTATTTGTGAGGAGCATGTGGAGTTACATGGAGACACAGACTGACAAATTAGGAAGTGAAGGAGCGTTGTGGTGTGGATGTGGATGTGATAGCAAGCGTTATGAGAAATACGCTGAGGTGGTTTGGCCATGTGGAGAGGATGAAGAGCGAGAGACTAACAAGGAGTGTGTGTGTTAGTGAAGTGGAGGGGGGGAGAGGGAGGGGGAAACTGAGGATGTGGTGGAGGAATGGAGTGGAGAGGTATATGAGAGAGGGATGTGTGAATTGAGGGAATTGGGGCAGTGAAATGGCGGGGGATAGGGCGACCTGGAGGCGAATTGTTTGTGGCCACCCCTTAAGGGATTAAGGAATCTGGCAATAGTTAAAGATAGATAGAAAACGAATAATCTTGTGCCTTTTTGCAATTCACCGTGTCATGCAGTTGAGTTGCTGGATGGTGCCACTGCCCGTATGTCCATGTATCTATCCACCCACTTATCCACATCTTTCATATCTATATATCTATCTGTCCGTCCGTCCAAATATCTACTGCTACCATTACCCTCACATCTAGCTACCGAAGTATATATATATATATATATATATATATATATATATATATATATATATATATATATATATATATATATATATATATATATATACAGTATAGATAGATAGATAGATAGAATGCATGTATGTATGTATGACCATTGTTTTAGTACAAAATTTTTCACCAATATTTCTCTACAGACTAAAGACAGACCTGTTCCTTAAAAACTCAGACCCAATTGTATCTAAATTTACCCAAAATAATGAGAGTCTACCAACAAGGCGATATTTTATTGAAAATCTAAATAATATTAAAACCAGGATCCAAGAGCAAAACGATGAGACTCTTACCATCTTTTGAAACTGATCCACCAAATTTCAACTCTCCTTTTCAACTTCCCAGTGGGTAAAAGCAAAGGTCTAAAAATGTTAAAACTTTCCTACCCAATAAACTTAAGACAGAGGAGTCCCACGATACAACAACGACGCATGCCGGGTTCTGGGCTGGCTTTCATAAGATAACTAGTCCCTTTCTAACTCAGCAGCTCAGTAACTCATCAGCATAGGTGTTTCCAGGCCCGGCCTGTGAGAGGATCCGGCAAATATAACAGTGTGGATTGGTTCTGACACAGTTTGGACATGTGGAGAGGATGGGGGATGATAATTGGGTAAGGAAGGTGAGAAGTGTTAATATTGGGGGTGGGGTTGCGAGGGGTAGACCGAGAAAGACATGGGACGAGGTCATTAAGTGTGACCTCAGGGTTAAAGGACTGAACAGGGAGGCTGCAATGGATCGTGCAGCATGGAGAGCCGCCATTGGGTGACCAAGGCCGACGCATGCAAGCATGTTGGAGCCTTTAAAAACGAAACGAAACGAAACAGTACAAGTGTCACTCTCGATTCTTGTAGTAGGAATTAAAGATGAATACAGTGAGTTAATCTTAATTTATTATCTTCAGAGAAAATCTATGTTGAGCAGGGTATGTCTTACAGAGACAATATAATAAGTAAGTCTAGTTGGGCCCCTATTCATGTTCACTCTCTCCACTACCTGTCGGTTCTAATGCTAGCCTCCTTCTGAGCTCTGCTTCCTAAATTCTGGTGTAGCAGGGGTCGTGTCACGTGTGTTACACTGTGGTTGGAAAGTTCCAGAAACCTGTGTGTGAGTATGTGTGTATGTGTGTGTATGGTCACTAGGCATTGTTCGTATGCTATCTCGCTGACACACTACCTTTATCATCCCTGACTTGCTACTTCCTGTGTATGGTCAACATTTCCTCACAGTTAACTTTGCGAGACTCATTTCCCTTTCCTCTAGGTTTGCTTGGAGCTCTGTCTCATTTATCTATTTATCTATCTATTATGATTTGTAATTATAATATGGATTCGTAACACAAGCTGGAGTGAATGAGTACATGAGATAAATGTATTAAAATTTTTAGGAAACTGACTCTTGTTAATGACTGATTTCGTGCACTGAAAATTGTGTGGGTGATACGCATGATAATATCACCATCCTTGAATTCACTTCTATAGGCGAACAACCATGTAGTGGAAATCAGGTCTACTCTGCTTCTGTGCAAATAACCGCACACGCACACGCACACACACAATAACATGTTAGTACATGTACACACACACACACACACACACACACACACACACACACACACACACACACACACACACACACACACACACACAAACGCTAAGTATCGGAAATGCGCTTATTTGATCCCGAATTCCTTATCATTTGTGCTGCTACCTGAAAGGGTCAGAAAACCTGAACTCTCATATCCTTGAAAGTCTTTTCGACCAGTAGAGTAGATTTTTAGCAGAAGCCGTCATAGATATTACCTAAATAATCTATACTGCCAAAGTACAGTTACCCTTTACCAGGCACATTGTTGAAGCAGTGACACTACAAACGCCCGAGTTTGTTCGTGTGAATAGCAAGGGAAACATTGAAAGTAGCGTGGGTTGACTCCAACCAAGAAAGTAATACCTAAGGAACAGTCTCACCACATCACAAGCATTTCCTTCTTTCACACAGTGGAGCTAAGTGGTTGCCTGATGCTCGACTCAGTCTGGAAACGTCAGTGGTAGGGTGCAGTTCTGTCCTTAAGTTACTCTCTTCTGCTCTGGAGCTCCCCTGTGCCGTAATTAATGAAGGTAAGTTCTTCTCAAATTTAACCTGCCATACAATCGGAATGTACTATAAGATTATACAAATGCAAAGAGCGTATTTTCAGAGGAAAAGAGGTGATAATGATTGCACCACATGGCGGTAGGAGGGTTTGGCAGGCCTAAGGGCCTCTTTCTATGGGAAAACTTCATCAAGACCATCAAGTTCTGCCCAAACCTCTTTGCTCGCAATACAAATAATCACCT
>NW_027642359.1:0-4995 GCF_032717465.1 Coenobita brevimanus | reverse complement strand
GATTTTGACTAAAATTACTGGGATGACGGGCTTTGACTTTCTGATCACCTGGTTAATTTTTTGGCCAAATTGGGTCAATGCCCAGGCTGTAGGCCCAAAAAAACGTAAAAAAAAAAAAAAAGAGGGGGAATGGGTGATTTTTTTTTTTTTTTTTGCCATAAAAACTTTCAAGCGCGCCATATCGATATGAAACCAAAACTAAGGTGCATCTCTCGAATCTGCATCCTATAACATGCCTCATTACACCAGGGGCGGTCACCCCCCAGTTCGCGGTAGGTGGGTCAATGTCAGGTGGTTCGGGCCTAAAATTTCAAATGGGCATAAAAGCGTCAATTTTCACCCTATTTACTCCAACTTTGATATGTGACATCTTTGACGAGATATCCTGTTGTGTTTATACGTCAGCCGAGGACGGGTTTGCTGTGCCTTGGCACCGCTTTTTGTTTTACTGAATTTTATTTATCATTGTCTTTCTCTGCCTCACCCACCCCAGCCATCACTAACTAACACGTTCACTGGGTCAAACACTTTATTCTCTGCCAGACAAATTCTCCGCAAATTCACATATTCTCCCAACAGTCGTCCGTAATTGGCTAATTTTCTTGTTATTGAGAAAATGGCTATCTGTGTCACACAACATGCCCATCCACTGATCCACTCACCCTCTGATTCTGTGTCTCTTTCTTCCCCAGGTAAGCTGGAGACGCTGCCAACATGAAGACCTCTCGGGCAGTGAGGCAAAGAGTGATTGAAGGCAGAAGGAGAGAGGTGTGAGTAGGATGAAAGCAGAAGCAGTGACTGTAAGGAAGAGGGAAGGAAAAGAAATGTGCAGAGGGGGATGAATGAAGGTTTCCTATGTAAAGTATGAAAAAAAAGGGAAAAGAATTAGCACACGGTTCACAGTGAGAACTTCTTCCAGCCAGTCTCACATACATTCATATTACATGGGAGAATCGCTTTAGTCTTCAAAGTCCTTCTAATGCTGGACAATATTATGTCCTTGTACTGGAGAGATTAAATGAAGATGTGTAATATAATTATACTGACCGGTAAAAGATGGAACTAAATCACCGAAAGAAAAGAATGAAGTGAAAAGTACATACTAATAAAAATAGAAACAAAAAACTATAAGAAGAATGGGCACAACAGGACAGAGAGAAAGGAGAGGAGATAGGATAGGAGGAATGACTGCAGACTGAAAAGAAAAAGACACACACACACACACACACACACACACACACACACACACACACACACACACACACACACACACACACACACACATTTATATATATATATATATATATATATATATATATATATATATATATATAGAGAGAGAGAGAGAGAGAGAGAGAGAGAGAGAGAGAGAGAGAGAGAGAGAGAGAGAGAGAATTTTCTCTCTAAAAAAAGGCTCATAATTTTTATATTCTAATAGGCAGACAGACAGATAGATGGATTAATAGACACTGGCGCCTACCAACTGGTATAAGGACTAAATATACTATTACTGACTGCCATGTGACCTTAACCTTTGACTGATGACTCGCAATATAACATTACTTTAGTCTTGCCTGACCCACATCACTTCCACCAAGTTTGGTTTAAATCAGATCAAAACTGTTTGAGTTGACTTCATATATGCCTGACCATTAACCTTTCCACCACCTTTGGCTCATTTCGGATTAACCTGTTTAAGTTGATGTTTCCCAGTGGCCTTAACCTGCGACCTTTCTTTGTGATCTTGATCTTATTGATTGTTCTCAAAACTGAATCCACCTATCTTTTTTTTTTTCTTTTTAACCCGAATTCTTCCCCAATATTTAATCTACAGCAGAAAAAAAATGCTTAAGTTGATCTTTCACAGTAGCGCTGACCTTTGACATATAGTTCTGAAAAAAGGGGCGGGGGGAGGGGATTGATTCCACGCTAACACTCAACCCTTCCTCCAGGTTTAGTTAAAATTGGATGAAATCTGAGTTATGCCGATAATTTCACATAAGGGTCGAACTAGATCTTGCATTGTGACCTTGAGTTTTGAATGATTGTTCTCAAAACTGAATCACGTCATTCTGTCCTTCCCCGAAACCCTTCCTCCATGTTTGGTTGGAAATGAAGAAAAATGATTTAAGATGACTCAGTTAGGACAAAATTTGACGCCGCCCTATGATCATGAACTTTGACAATATTTTAAAAAACTGCAGGTTCAGTGATAAACCGTCTCCCAGCCTTTTCTCCAAGTGTGGTAAAGAGTGGGTAAAAACTGTTGTAGTTATTTTATCAAAAGACACACACACACACACACACACACACACACACACACACACACACACACACACACACACACACACACACACACACACACACACACACACACACACGCAGCTCAAAAAGCAACATCCGCACTTGCTCCTTGAGCACGGCTGCAATGAAACCAATAATAACAATATTAGGAATGGTAATAATAATAATAATAATAATAATAATAATAATAATGACCATGGTAATAATTACAATGATGGTGGTTATACCAATACTAATACTGCAATAACATGAAGGAGCACTCATAGAGTGCAGCAGATACATCTAACAATTAGCTTATAGACTCAACAACTGACCTACCTCTGTTACCTGTCATTTGACTGACTAATCCTGAAAGTGAATTATTCAAACCTGGTTGACCTTCAACCTTTCTACAAAATTAGGTACAAATGAAATCATGCTCGTATCTCTTTCATTTGACCTTGATCCATGACCTTCACCTTTAACCTTTCCCCGTGATCTTCCCTTTTGATTGGTCTCCAAATCGATTCTCTTTATCGCCGCGGTACCTTGAACCGTTCTGCAAACACTGGTCTAAATTCGATAAAAAACAAACGTTACCCTTTCCATGTGATCTTTACCTTTGATTATCGTTCTAAAAAACATCAGGCTAACTCCTTGGCTGATCCTAAAGGTTTCCATCGAGTTTGGTTTGAATCAGTTCGATAAACTTTTTTGGCTGATTTATTCGCACACAGACACACGACTTCAACTTATACCTTCCCTTGTTACCTTGAGTTTTGATTTCTACAAACTGAGTCTGTTACCTTCTTGCCGTACCCTGAACACTGTCACCAGGTTTGGTCGAAATCATATGAAAACTTTTAAAGTTAACCTTACTAAATCAATCCTTGACCTAGCCCTTTGACCTTTACTTTTCCTCTATTGTTCTCTAAACCAACAGATCAACTCCTTGCCTCACCAGCATTGTTCTACTTAGTTTGGTTAAAATCGGATGTATTCTGTGAGAGCTATTTTGTTCAGACAGACAGACAGACAGACAGATAGACAGATACACACATTTGCCGATGAATGTGCAATAATAATAATAATAATAAAAATAATAACAACAACTGGAAAGCACTCAGACAGCGTATACCTCCGCCAATGCCATTGCCATTAAAAGATCCGGATCCGGATCCGTGGAGATAGAATCCGGATCCGGAACTGGATCCTCAACCGCCACAAAATTCAGTTAATTTTCTTTGGGCCATGGCCCAACCTTCCACAAAATTTCATTGAAATTCATTGTGACCATTTGGAGATATTGTGCGGGATACTCAGGATCCGGATCTGCCTTCAAATCTTATCACTTCCTTCTTGGCCCATAGCCCACCCTTCCACAAGATTTCATTGAAGCTCATTGAGAACTTCTGAGATATCGTCTGGACAAACAGACATACAGACAGACATAGGTGAGTACGTAACCTCTTCCAACTTAGTTGGCGGAGGTAATACTACTACCACTACTACTACTACCGTACTACTACTAATACTGTAATAATAATAATAATAATAATAATAATAATAATAATAATAATTACTATAATAGCCACCATCATCACCAGCAGCAGCGCAACAGCAGCAGCAGCAGCAGCATCTAGACCTCTTTTGTACTCGGAATGGGGTGAGGCAGGGTCTACAGAGCAAGAAAAGAAAAAATGATAGACAGAAAAACTATCCTAAGTCTGGCCACTTGATTGGGCCACTCTCCCTTTGACCATTCCATCCCTTGGAATAGTGACTGTTCCTCAGAGGCATACGCATCCACATTTATGCACTTCTTACCACCCATCATCTAGAGACAGTCCGACAGCAACTACTCCATGGGAAAAAACAGAGGTGAAAAATCGATGTCATACAGACATCCATACTAACGTCTTGCAGCCAGCTCGATCCACTGTTACTTCCCTAGCGTCATGGCCATTCACACCTCGCCTTTGTACACATTAACTTATCTCTCCACCTTCTTCTTGGCCTATCACGCTTCTCCCACCTTTAGACTCGTCAAGATATACTCTTTTCGCCACTCTATTTACATCCATTCTTTCCACATGGATGCGCTGTCATCATCCCTGGTGTTTTCAGACTTCCCTACTCCACATCTATCATGAATTACATTATTCATTATCCCATCGACTCTTCGCACTCAACACACATTTCTCAACAGCCTCATTTCCACTGCTCATACTCTGGACTTTTCATTTTCATGACACATCATAGTCTCACACTCGTGCAAGCCTCTTCTAGTCACCACACTCAGACTTCTTTTTCTTATCAAGGCCTTCATAACACGAGCCACTATCCTTCCATCTGCCGCTCTACTGTACGTTCCATTATTGCACCCATGTACTTAAACTTTTTCATCTCCTCATTTCTTTCTCCATTCACCTAAACATTACACCGAGAGTCACTATTTCTCTCAACAGCCATCACTTTACTTTTATCTACATTTAGTTGCAAGATGCGACGCATACAAACATCCACAAAGCTGTATACCATTCTGTTAAACTCTTGGGTACTACTGGCATGTAAAACTACAGTATCTATACACTGTATATCAAATCTGAGATACTCCTTCCATTCTCATTCATAAGCATTGGTGTCCGTCTCTCCTTTCACTTCCCCATCTATATTTATATATATATATATATATATATATATATATATATA
>NW_027642358.1:0-23645 GCF_032717465.1 Coenobita brevimanus | reverse complement strand
AAATTCTACTCTGGAAGCTGTCGCGTGCAGGGTAAAATTTAATAACACGTATCTGTCTATTTGCTCTCTGTACTGTCCTCCACATGGCCTCATTGATAGTGATGCTTTAAATTCACTAGTGGAACATCTGCTTGCAAATAAGTTAGTGTTGGGCGGTTTTAACGCTGCCATCCATATCAATGAGGTAACTTGAGGATTGATGGTCGTGGGGAGCAAATAGTGACCTAATACTACAGTCCAACCTCTGTCTTCTGAACGATGGTAGAGCGACTACGTGTAGATGATCAGTACTGGTAACTTTTCGGCCATTGACTTATCTTTGGCCCTCCCCTGAAGTATACATCAAGATCTCTCATGGGATCCTTACGACGACTCCTTGGGAAGTGATCATTTACCCATCTGTCTTTCTTATACACGCGACATCATTTCTGGACCCTCCACACTCCAAAATTTAACTATAAGAGAAAGCAGATTGGGGATCCTTCTCAAGGATCAACCAGTTAGATATATCTGGGGAGACCATAGATGTTAAGGTCGAAAATATAACCCAATCCATATTACACGCAGCTGAGGCTGCTATTCCCAAGACTTCTACAGTTCATGCGAAGCATAGAGCACATTGGTGGGCGCCAGATTGCCGACAAGCATTTAAGAAAACGCACTTAATAGGAGATACAGGATTTTTGATAGTCAGATTTTTGAAGAAAATTTTATTGCATACAAACAGGCACGGGCTGAGGCAAGGAGAATAATAAGAAGGGCCTAAACGTGACACCTGGCAGTCCTTTGTGTCCACGGTGACTCAATACAACACCATTACATAAAGTCTGGTCCACTATCAGATTATTAAATAATAAACGCCCATACTTCCCTGTCACCCACCTTGCAAGGTTAATAATAACATCTATGACGAGCCCGTGGACGTTGCTAACATCCTCGCCAAAGTTTTTCTCACGTAAGTAGCTCAATGAGTATGATCCGCGTTTCCAACGTCATAAACGCATGGCTGAGCTACAGATATTAGATTTTGCCACAGAAGACATAGACTCCTCGTACAACCAAGAGTTTACGCTTGATGAACTGCTCCTTGCCCTTAAATCCTGTAAAGACACCAGCCCTGGACCAGACACCATCACGTACGATATGATCCAGCATCCTAATCGGGACAACCTGATTAAGCTGTTAGCATTGTACAATGAGATTTGGGCGTCTCGAGCAGTTCCCCAAACTCCTTGGCGCTTTGCGCACGTCATGCCGATATCCAAAGAGGCTGGTCGTCTTATGGATCTCACTTCATTTCGTCCTATTGTGTTGACTTCTTGTCTATGTAAGGTCATGGAACGTATGGTTGACAATAGGCTTCTTTTTGTTTTAGAGTCGAAGAATTTGTTAAATGATCAACAATGTGGCTTCCCGTAAATACAGAAGTTCACTAGATAATTTCAATGAATTTAGAGCATTGTATTACAGAGACATTTGCCAATAAAAGAAGAATTCATGACAGGGGTGTTCTTGGTTATCCATAAAGCCTATGACATGACCATGGCGACACGGTATACTAATGAAGCTCTATGCTTATGGTTTAAGAGGAAATTTGCCTGTTTTTATTTCAAATTTCTTAGGGGACAGAACTTTCTCATCAAATTGCCCCGTAATGTCATATGGGATATATTTATCCAGGAAAATGAAGATTTCCATGCAGGAGAGGTGTGCTTAGTCCTACCTTATTTAGTATTATGATCAATGATATTCTGTCATCAGCTCCCATCCCGAGGAATCTTTAAATACTCACTCTACGCTGACGATTGTGCAATATGGCACTCTTCCCGTAATGCACAATTTTCGGCCTGAAGCGGATTCAAGCAGACCTTGACTCCGATCCACGAATGGGCCTTGCAGTGGGGATTTAAGTTTTCCGTCGGTAAGTGTGCATATAGTTTTCACTAATCGTAACATACCTAATTTGTGCTTAACTTTGGATAATCAGGCGGTACCTTTTCCAAATTCTGTAAAATTTTTAGGAATACATTTTGATCGTAAGAATGAATTTTAAAATTCACGTTAATACTTTGCTTGCTCGTTGTGATAAACCGTTAAATGTCCTCAAGTACCTGGCGGGTACTACCTGAAGTGCCGACAGAAAATCTTTATTAATGGTGTATAAGTCCGTTATTCGATTGAAGCTGAACTATGGCGCACAGGTGTATGGCTCAGCATCCTGATGCCACGCTGAAAAGGATTGGATGTGTTACAGAATAAATGCTTGCGAATGTGTCTTGGAGCTGTACGGTGTACCCGTGTGGCTCGTATGGAGGTGGAGGCAGATGTGCCTCCCCTCCGTATTAGCCGTGACCACCTGGCCTTGTCCTACGGCATAAGGACATTAAGAAAAAGTAATATCGGCAATGTGGCCTGAACCCCCCTGCGTCAATACCACCACCTTCTGCTGGGGGTGCGTCGGCCACTTACCGCTCGCCTCCACTTACTGACTCAGGAGCTTGATGTGGACCCCAGTGACTGTGACAAGTTGGTGCTTAAAAATATAGCGCCTTGGGAGCCACCCGGCTTTACAGTCGATGTTACGTGGCTCCCAGCACCGAAGGCCAAGGCGCCAGAGGCGGAGGTCCACCACTTGTTTCGTAACATCATTGTTCGTCACTTGGGGTCCCATCAATTGTACACCGACGGCTCCAAGTCGAGTGAATGTGTGGGTGCAAGTGTGTGGTCGACTGAATGTGCCCTTAGGTATCGGTTGCCGACTCATACATCTGTCTTTACTTCAGAACTTTTTGCTATTGACCAAGCCATATTCTATGCTCTCAATTCTAGACATGACTCATTTGTCATATTTTCAGATTCAAAATCAGCCCTTCAGGCAATTGCATCTTGCACTACGGACTCTCACGAGATCCAGGGCCGCATCGTTAATAAGTTGCATTCATGCAACAAGTCATTCACGCTGATCTGGGTGCCTGGTCATTGTCGTATCTACGGCAATGAGCAGGCTGACTTACTTGCAAAGTCGGCTGTAGAGCTCGAGGAGACGTGGGACGTTCCTCATGATCTACGGTTGAGTCTCTCCCTCGGAAAGAAATCAATAAAACTTCTTTGGCAAGGTCAGTGGACCAGAATAAATATTCAAACTTGTAAGCCGTACCTGGGCGACTGGGACCCTGCCAACCGTCCCTGTCACCTGGAATAAAGAGTGTTGGCGCGACTACGGCTTAATGCCACCATTGTAACCCACATAAAACCATACTTATGGAAGGACGCTTTACCGCACTGTGATATCTGTAATGCGGTGTTATCTATTAATCATAATCATCCTGCTCTGTCGGCGATTTATTCGTGAACGCGCTTCACTTATAAGTTACTGCGGCGCAACAGACGTCCCCTTCACCCTTTCCAACATCCTGGGTGATGGGGACATTGGTATGACTGATAAGTCAGAGTAGCTTTCTTGAGAGAGATCGGACTGATCAGAGTGATGTGACTTTTTTACTGCTTGGTTATGGTTTTTATGAAGAGTAAATATGTATATATTGTAATATTAATTAGGGTTGACAGTTGACATCTTTTAAATAGTTCCTCCTCCGCGATCTATTTCTAATATAGATGTCCCCTACATTAAGCCAAGTTCCTCGCCTGACAGTCACCAACTGATGTGAGTGCAAGTGTGCAATATAGGAAGGTATTGGGCACTTGCAGTCGATCAGAGTAGTCTGCTGGGCGAGGTTCTTCACTTTTTGTACAAATTATGTAAATACATTATATTATCTTGCTTAAGTTATTCTAATTAGGGCCGACAGCTGACGTATATGGAAATGTTCCTGACTCGTCTGGTTCCCTTTCATATATTGATGTCCCCTATATTAGATTTATTGCCTCGACTGACAGTCACCAGGTGATGAGTGCAGGTATGTAATGTAGAAAGGCATTTCATATCTGCAGTCGATGGTGTTCTGTTAGTCGAGGTATTTTTACCATTAGTGTAGGTCTAGCTTTTTGTCTCTGTAGGATTTAGTATAGGTTAGCGATTTGTCTGTTAGGTGATTAGTTTTAGGGTCTTTAGATTAGTGTTCCTTTATAATATAAGGTATAAAAAATAAAAAAACAAGAAAAAATTAAAAAAAAATAAAAATACAAAAAAAAATAAATAAATAAGATTAAAATTTATATATATATATATATATATATATATGTACGTTTGCATGAAAGTGTGTCTGTATGTATGCATGGAAGTGTGTGTGTGTGTGTGTGCATGTGTATGTATGTATATATATATATGTTTGTATATATATGTATATATTTTTAAATGTATATACATATATATATATATATATATATACTGTATATACAGGGCCTTAATAACCAGGGGCTTCGGCCCCAATGGTTGATAGGCCGGAAAAAAAAAAAAAAAAAAAAAAAAAGCCACGGGGGGGAAGATAATAGGGTGTAACAGTTTCGAGGCAGTAAGGAGGACTTTGATGCATGGTCGTGGAGAGTTTAGACGTGTTTTTCTGGCTCTCCTCTAGTTTTCAGGGCTGCCTCACTGTTATTAGCTTTTTTTTTTCACCCTTCTGGTGACACTTAGGATAGCTAGTACTAATTTTCCTCCCTACCCTTGCTAGAGATATAGTAAGTGTCTATATCTTTTTACTAAGATTACCTTTGCTTACTCGCCCACGGAGGGTCCCCCCTACTGATCGCTCTGGGGTGTGAAGTAACACGGTCGGGCCTCCCTGGAGTGGTTTGAGAGGGTAATCTTAGCCATAGGTGTGTTGTCCTGGTTTTTTTGTCCCTTGTTTGTTATTGCTCTTTCTTCCCACTTCCCCCTAACGGGGGAAGTGGTTACTATGGCGGACGCCACTGCTGCCTCCCCCTCCTTCAGGGGGGGAGGTAGTCCTGACCGACCCCCGACTGTCTCAAGGACGGACTACCCCCAGACTGAACGGCCCCGGACACGCCCTTTGCAAGACATTGATGTAAATAATGCCAGTTTTGTTTTGCTGCACGCGGTTGGTTCTACTCCCCTGTCCAGCCTCAATCCCTTCATTATCAAGAAGGTGATTGATGGATGTGCAGGAGAGGTAGAACAGGTCAGAAAAACTTTGCTAAGGGAGATCTCCTAGTAAAGACTGCAAACTCGTCCCAGGTTAAGGATTTGATGAAGATGAGCAAATTCCATTGCTATGATGTTGTGCCGTCGATCCCTCACTCCATGAATTCCTGCAAGGGAGTCATCACTTGCAGGGACCTCATGGCCTTGGAAGAGGACGACATCGTACGTGAACTTGCTCATGAAGATGTAATTGAAGCCCGTTTCATCACGAGATTTTCCGAGGGCAGGAGGACGAAAACGGCAACTGTTATATTGACTTTCCAGTAAAGAGTGACTCTCCCAACCCATATCAAAGTGGGGTATGAAATTGTTAACGTAAGGACATACATCCCTAACCCACTTCGTTGTTTACGATGTCAGTTATATGGACACCATGAAAAGTCTTGTCGGGCTTCTCAATCAGTCTGTGGCAAGTGCGCAACGCAAGGTCATGATGCTGACCATTGCACATCAGAGGGTGTCAGCTGCTTTCACTGCAAGGGTGCTCACTTCACTTCCTCTAGGGATTGTCCCAAGTGGAAGGAGGAGAAAGAGGTCTGTGCGGTGAAGGCGACTGAGGGTGTCTCTTTCTAAGAAGCAAGGAAAAAGGTGAAGGAGTTGCATGCAACTCCCACACCGAATAGGTCCTATGCTTCGGCAGTGATGTCCCGCCCTGTGATGTGCACTGTGGAGATGCAGACTGATCTCGTGCTTGTTAATCAAGTCACTCACTCCACCTCCACCTCCACCTCTAAACCTCCTGTAAGATCCAACTCTCTAACTGACCTCCCCAAAGCTTCATCATACTCACAGGCCGCTGCTGCTTCTCAGTCAGTCAAGCCTAAATCGAAGCCTGACAAGACTGTAAAACATAACTTCACCACCCTTTCAAAGCCACGTCCTTATGTCCTCCCTGCTCCCTGGCCAAGCGAGGGAGAGGAAGAATAGCTCTTCCTCAGTGGAATCTGGAAGCCTTGTTATTGACCAAAATATGGAGGTTACCATCAGCAAGCACCGGGAAAGGTCCCCCAGTAGCCACTCGCCTGGTCGCGGGGGGCATAAAAAAACTAAACACACTGGCCCCCTCGTAAATCTTAAACCGCAGCATTCACTATACTACAGTGGAATTGTAGAGGTATTGGGAATAAGTTACAAAAATATAGCAATCTTGCTTTTTTCTATACACAGGCCAGACGTTGTTTGTTTACAGGAGACGCGCCTGGAGGATCGTCCTGATCCTCCACAGTTCAAACACTACCACTCGTATAGAAGATATGAAGGTCACGGAGTTGCCATTTACACACACAAATCACACCCACAAACGGAAGTGATTCTAAATTCTACTCTGGAAGCTGTCGCGTGCAGAGTCAAATTTAATAACACGTATCTGTCTATTTGCTCTCTGTACTGTCCTCCACATGGACCCATTGATAGTGATGCTTTAAATTCACTAGTGGAACATCTGCCTGGAAATAAGTTATTGCTGGGCGATTTTAACGCCCATCACTATCAATGGGGTAGCTTGAGGATTGATGGTCGTGGGGAGCAAGTAGCCGACCTAATACTACAGTCCAACCTCTGTCTTCTGAACGATGGTAGAGCGACTCGTGTAGATGATCGTACTGGTAACTTTTCGGCCATTGACTTATCTTTGGCCTCCCCTGGTATACATCAAGATATCTCATGGGACCCTTACGACGACTCCTTGGGAAGTGATCATTTACCCATCTGTCTTTCTTATACACGCGACATCATTTCGGACCCTCCACCTCCAAAATTTAACTATAAGAAAGCAGATTGGGGATCCTTCTCAAGGACCGCCAATTTAGATACATCTGGGGAGACCATAGATGTTAAGGTCGAAAATGTGACTACTTCCACATTACACGCAGCTGAGGCTGCTATTCCCAAGACTTCTACAGTTCATGCGAAGCATAGAGCACGTTGGTGGATGCCGGATTGCCGACAATCATTAAGAAAACGCAATAGGAGATCCAGGATTTTTGATGGTCAGCCCACTGAGGAAAATTTTATTGCATACAAATAGACACGGGCTGAGGCAAGGATAATAATAAGATGGGCCAAACGTGACTCCTGGCAGTCCTTTGTGTCCATGGTTACTCGTACAACACCATTAAGTAAAGTCTGGTCCACAATAAGAATATTAAATAATAATGGCCCATACTTCCCTGTGACCACCCTGCAGGTGAATAACACCACCTATGACGAGCCCGTGGACGTTGCTAACATCCTCGCCAGGAGTTTTTCTCATGTAAGTAGCTCAGCCAATTAACAGCTAGCGTTTTCAACATCATAAACGCATGGCTGAGCCTACAGATATTAGACTTTGCCACAGAAGACGTAGACTCCCCGTACAACCAAGAGTTTACGCTAGATGAACTAGCTCCTTGCCCTTAAATCCTGTAAAGACACCAGCCCTGGACCAGACACCATCACGTACGGTATGATCCAGCATCTTAATCAGGACAACCTGATTAAGATGTTAACATTGATACAATGAGATTTGGGCGTCTCGAACGTTCCCAAACTCGCAGCACTAAGCGCACGTTATACCGATACCCAAAGAGGCTGGTCGTCTTATGAATCCCACTTCATTTCGTCCTATTGTGTTGACTTCTTGTCTATGTAAGGTCATGGAACGTATGGTTAACAATAGGCTTCTTTTTGTTTTAGAGTCGAAGAATTTGTTAAATGATCAACAATGTAATTTCCGTAAATACAGAAGTTCACTAGATCATTTAATGAATTTGGAGCATTGTATTGCAGAGGCATTTGCCAATAAAGAATTCATGATAGGGGTGTTCTTGGACATCCATAAAGCCTATGACATGACCTGGCGACACGGTACACTAATGAAGTTCTATGCTTATGGTTTAAGAGGAAATTTGCCTGTTTTTATTTCAAATTTCTTAAGGGACAGAACTTTCTCTGTCAAATTGCCCCGTAACGTAACATCGGATATATTTATCCAGGAAAACGGGGTGCCGCAGGGAAGTGTGCTTAGTCCTACTTTATTTAGTATTATGATCAATGATATTCATTCATCAGCTCCCATCCCGAGGAATCTTAAATATTCGCTCTAAGCTGACGATTGTGCAATATGGCACTCTTCCTGTAATGCACAATTTTCGGCTGGGCGGATTCAAGCAGCCCTTGACTCCGTCCACCAATGGGCCTTGCAGTGGGGATTTAAGTTTTCCGTACGTAAGTGTGCCGCTATAGTCTTCACTAATCGTAAC
The DNA here is from genome assembly GCF_032717465.1 of Coenobita brevimanus. NCBI lineage: Eukaryota > Metazoa > Arthropoda > Malacostraca > Decapoda > Coenobitidae > Coenobita > Coenobita brevimanus. Next base: position 15,284 of record NW_027642358.1, on the reverse strand, counting down.
GTACCTAATTTGTGCTTAACCTTGGATAATCAGGCGGTACCTTTTCAAAATTCTGTAAAATTTTTAGGAATACATTTTGATCGTAGAATGAATTTTAAACTTCATGTTAATACTTTGCTTGCTCGTTGTGATAAACCGTTAAATGTCCTCAAGTACCTAGCGGGTACTACATGGGGTGCCGACAGAAAATCTTTATTAAGGGTGTATAAGTCCCTTATTCGATCAAAGCTAGACTATGGCGCACAGGTGTATGGCTCGGCATCCGATGCACGCTGAAAGGATTGGATGTGTTGCAGAATAAATGCTTGCGAATGTGTCTTGGAGCTGTCCGGTGTACCCGTGTGGCTCGTATGGAAGTGGAGGCGAATGTGCCTCCCCTTCCGTGTCCCTTACCGTGACCACCTGGCCTTGTCCTACGGCGTAAGGACTTTAAGGAAAAGCAATATTGGCAATGTGGCCTGTACCCCCCTGCGTCAATACCACCACCTTCTGCGGGGGGTGCGTCGGCCACTTGCCGCTCGCCTCCACTTACTGACTCAGGAGCTTGATGTGGACCCCAGTGACTGTGACAAGTTGGTGCTTAAAAATATAGCGCCTTGGGAGCCACCCGGCTTTACAGTCGATGTTTCATGGCTCCCAGCACCAAAGGCCAAGGCGCCGGAGGCGGAGGTCCACCACTTGTTTCGTAACATCATTGTTCGTCACTTGGGGTCCCAGCAATTGTACACCAACGGCTCCAAGTCGAGTGAATGTGTGGGTGCAAGTGTGTGGTCGACTGAATGTGCCCTCAGATATCGGTTGCCGACTCATACATCTGTGTTTACTTCAGAACTCTTTGCTATTGACAAAGCCATAGACTATGCTCTCAATTCTAGGCATGACTCATTTGTCATATTTTCAGATTCAAAATCAGCCCTTCAGGCAATTGCATCTTGCACTACAGACTCTCATGAGATCCAGGGCCGCATCGTTAATAAGTTGTATTCATGCAAGAAGTCATTCACGCTGATCTGGGTGCCTGGTCATTGTCGTATCTACGGCAATGAGCAGGCTGACTTACTTGCAAAGTCGGCTGTGGAGCTCGAGGAGACTTGGGACGTTCCTCGTGATCTACGGTCGAGTCTATCTCTCGGAAAGAAATCAATAAATCTTCTGTGGCAAGGTCAGTGGACCAGACTAAATATTCCAACTTGTAAGCCGTACCTGGGCAACTGGGACACTGCCAACCGTCCCAGTCGCCTAGAAGAAAAAGTGTTGGCATGGCTACGGCTTATTGCCACCATTTTAACCCACATAAAACCATATATGGAAAGATGCTTCCCACCGCACTGTGACATCTGTAATGCGGTGTTATCTATCAGTCATATCATTCTGCGCTGTTGGCGATTTATTCGTGAACGCGCTTCCGCTATAAATTATAGTGCCGCAGCAGACGTCCCCTTCACCCTTTCCACTACCCTGGGTGATGGGGACATTGTTATGACTGATAAATTGATGGCTTTCTTGAGAGAGACCGGACTGATCAGAGTGATGTGACTTTTTTACTGTGTTTTTATGGTTTTTATGAACAGTAAATATGTATATATTGTAATATTAATTAGGGTTGACAGTTGACATATTTTAAATAGTTCCTCCTCCCACCGATCTATTTCTAATATAGATGTCCCCTACATTAAGCCAAGTTCCTCGCCTGACAGTCACCAGCTGATGAGTGCAAGTGTGCAATATAGGAAGGTATTAGGCACTTGCAGTTGATGGTAGTCTGGTGGGCGAGGTTCTTCAATTTTTGTACAAATTATGTAAATACATTATATTATCTTGCTTAAGTTATTATAATTAGGGACGACAGCTGACGTATATGGAAATGTTCCTGACTCGTCTGCTTCCCTTTCATATATTGATGTCCCTTATAATAGATTGTGCCTCGACTGACAGTCATCAGGTGATGAGTGCAGGTATGTAATGTAGAAAGGCATTACATATCTGCAGTCGATGGTGTTCTCTTGGTCGAGGCTTTTTGAATATTAGTGTAGGCCTAATTATTTGTCTCTTAGGATTTAGTATACGTTAGCGATTTGTCTGTTAGGTGGTTAGTTTTAGGGTCTTTAAATTAGGTATTTTGTTTATAAGTAATATAAGGTTAAAAATATAAAAAATAAATAAAAATAATAAAAATAAAACTACAAAAAAAAATAAAATAAAAATTATTATATATATATGTACGTGTGCATGAAAGTGTGTATGTTCATATACATGGATGTGTGTATGTATGTATGTATGTATATATATATGTTTGTATATATATGTATATATGTGTCAATATATATACATATATATATCTGCCTTAATGACCAGAGGCTCCGGCCTCAATGGTCGATAGGAAAAAAAAAAAAAAAAAAAAAAAAAAAAAAAGCCACGGGGGGCGACCTTTGATGCATGGTCGTGGAGAGTTTAGACGTGTTTTTCTGGCTCTCCTCTAGTTTTCAGGGCTGCCTCACCGGCATTAGCTCTTTTTTTCACCCTTCTGATGACACTTAGGATAGCTAGTACTAATTTTCCTCCCTACCCTTGCTAGAGATATAGTAAGTGTCTATATCTATTTACTAAGATTACCTTTGCTTACTCGCCCACGGAGGGTCCCCCCCACTGATAGCTCTGGGGTGTGAATTAACACGATCGGGCCTCCCTGGAGTGGTTTGAGAGGGCAATCTTAGCCATAGGTGTGTGGTCCCCAGTTGTTTGTCCCTTGTTCGTTTTTCCTCCTCCTTCCCACTTCCCCCTAACGGGGGAAGTGGTCACTATGGCGGACGCCACTGCTGCCTCCCCCTCCTTCCAGGGGGGAGGTAGTGCTGACCGACCCCCGACTGTCTCACGGACGGACTACCCCCAGACTGAACGGCCCCGGACACGCCCTTTGCTAGACATTAATGTAAAAAATACGAGTTTTGTTTTGTTGCATGCAGTTGGTTCTACTCCCCTGTCCAGCCTCAATCCCTTCATTATCAAGAAGGTGATTGATGGATGTGCAGGAGAGGTAGAACAGGTGAAAAAACTTGCTAGCGGAGATCTCCTAGTAAAGACTGCAAATTCGTCCCAGGTTAAGAATTTGATGAAGATGAGCAAATTCCATTGTTATGATGTTGTGCCGACGATCCCTCACTCCATGAATTCCTGCAAGGGAGTCATCACTTGCAGGGACCTCATGGTCATGGATGAGGACGACATCGTACATGAACTTGCTTATGAAGATGTAATTGAAGCCCGTTTCATCACTAGATTTTCCGAGGGCAGGAGGACGAAAACGGCAACTGTTATATTGACTTTCGGTAAAGTGACTCTCCCAACTGATATCAAAGTGGGGTATGAAATTGTTAACGTAAGGACATACATCCCTAACCCACTTCGTTGTTTACGATGTCAGTTATATGGACACCATGAAAAGTCTTGTCGGGCTTCTCAATCAGTCTGTGGCAAGTGCGCAACGCAAGGTCATGATGCTGACCATTGCACATCAGAGGGTGTCAGCTGCTTTCACTGCAAGGGTGCTCACTTCCTCTAGGGATTGTCCCAAGTGGAAGGAGGAGAAAGAGGTCTGTGCGGTGAAGGCGACTGAGGGTCTCTTTCTACGAAGCAAGGAAAAAGGTGAAGGAGTTGCATGCAACTCCTACACCGAATAGGTCCTATGCTTCGGCAGTGATGTCCCGCCCTGTGGAGACGCAGACTGATCTCGTGCTTGTTAATCAAGTCACTCACTCTACCTCCACCTCCTCCTCTAAACCTCCTGTTAGATCCAACTCTCTAACTGACCTCCCCAAAGCTTCATCATACTCACAGGCCGCTGCTGCTTCTCAGTCAGTCAAGCCTAAATCGAAGCCTGACAAGACTGTAAAACATAACTTCACCACCCTTTCAAAGCCACGTCCTCATGTCCTCCCTGCTCCTAGCCCAGCGAGGGACAGGAAGAATAGCTCTTCCTCGGTGGAATCTGGGAGCCTTGTTATTGACCAAAATATGGAGGTTTCCGTCAGCAAGCACCGGGAAAGGTCCCCCGGTAGCCACTCGCCTGGTCGTGGGGGGCATAAAAAAATAAACACACTGGCCCCCCTCGTAAATCTTAAACCGCCGCATTCACTATACTACAGTGGAATGGTAGAGGTATTGGGAATAAGTTACAAAATATAGCAATCTTGCTTTCTATACACAGGCCAGACGTTGTTTGTTTACGGGAGACGCGCCTGGAGGATCACCCTGATCCTCCACAGTTCAAACACTACCACCCGTATAGAAGATATGAAGGTCACGGAGCTGCCATTTACACACACAAATCACACCCACAAACGGAAGTGATTCTAAATTCTACTCTGGAAGCTGTCGCGTGCAGAGTAAAATTTAATAACACGTATCTGTCTATTTGCTCTCTGTACTGTCCTCCACATGGCCCCATTGATAGTGATGCTTTAAATTCACTAGTGGAACATCTGCCTGGAAATAAGTTAGTGTTGGGCGATTTTAACGCCCATCACTATCAATGGGGTAACTTGAGGATTGATGGTCGTGGGGAGCAAGTAGCCGACCTAATACTACAGTCCAACCTCTGTCTTCTGAACGATGGTAGAGCGACTCGTGTAGATGATCGTACTGGTAACTTTTCGGCCATTGACTTATCTTTGGCCTCCCCTGGTATACATCAAGATCTCTCATACGATTTACGACGACTCCTTGGGAAGTGATCATTTACCCATCTGTCTTTCTTATTCCATAGCGACATCATTTTCGGACCCTCCACCTCCAAAATTTAACTATAAGAAAGCAGATTAGGGATCCTTCTCAAGGATCGCCAATCCCAAACTTATCTGGGGAGACCATAGATGTTAGGAGTCGAAAATATAACTACTTCCATATTACTGCCTTTAAGGCTGCTATTCCCAAGACTTCTACAGTTCATGCGAAGCATAGAGCACATTGTTGGACGCCGGATTGCCGACAAGCTTTAAGAAAATGCAATAGGAGATACAGGATTTTTGATAGTCAGCCCACTGAGAAAAACTTTATTGCATATAAACAGGCATGGGCTGAGGCAAGGAGAATAATAAGAAGGGCCAAACGTGACTCCTGGCGGTCCGTTGTGTCCACGGTGACTCGTAGAACACCATTACATAAAGTCTGGTCCACTATAAGATTATTAAATAATAAACGCCCATACTTCCCTGTCACAACCTTGCATGTGAATAACACCACCTATGACGAGCCCGTGGACGTTGCTAACATCCTTGCCAGGAGTTTTTCTCATGTAAGTAGCTCAGCCAATTATGACCCGCGTTTCCAACATCATAAACGCACGGCTGAGCTACAGATATTAGACTTTGCCACAGAAGACGTAGACTCCCCGTACAACCAAGAGTTTACGCCAGATGAACTGCTCCTTGCCCTTAAAGCTTGTAAAGACACCAGCCCTGGACCAGACACCATCACGTACGGTATGATCCAGCATCTTAATCAGGACAACCTAATCAAGATGTTAGCATTGTACAATGAGATTTGGGCGTCTCGAACGTTCCCAAACTCAGGCACTTTGCGCACATCATACCGATACCCAAAGAGGCTGGTCGTCTTATGAATCCCACTTCATTTCGTCCTATTGTGTTGACTTCTTGTCTATGTAAGGTCATGGAACGTATGGTAAACAATAGGCTTCTTTTTGTTTTGGAGTCGAAGAATTTGTTAAATGATCAACAATGTGGCTTCCGTAAATAAAGAAGTTCACTAGATCATTTAATGAATTTCGAGCATTGTATTGCAGAGGCATTTGCCAATAAAGAATTCATGATACGGGTGTTCTTGGACATCCATAAAGCCTATGACATGACATGGCGACACAGTACAGTATACTACTGAAGCTCTATGCTTATGGTTTAAGAGGAAATTTACCTGTTTTTATTTCAAATTTCTTAAGGGACAGAACTTTCTCTGTCAAATTACCCCATGTTTGTAACATCGGATATATTTATCCAGGAAAACGGGGTGCCACAGGGAAGTGTGCTTGAGTCCTACTTTATTTAGTATGATGATCAATGATATTCTGTCATCATCTCCCATCCCGAGGAGATGCTTAAATACTAGCTCTACGCTGACGATTGTACAATATGGCACTCTTCCCGTAATGCACAATTTTCGGCTGGGCGGATTCAAGCAACCCTTGACTCAGAGTCTGCCAATGGGCCTTGCGATGGGGATTTAAGTTTTCCTTACGTAAGTGTGCCGCTATAGTTTCCGCTAATCATTAACGTACCTAATTTGTGCTTAACTTTGGATAATCAGGCGGTACCTTTTCAAAATTCTGTAAAATTTTAGGGAATACATTTTGATCATAGAAGCAATGCATGTGCACGTTAATCCTTGTACTTGCTCGTTCAGTTACGTACTATATCAGGAGGTGGGATGTTGTTAAAAGAGGGTATGGTAAAAGTTTGTGTGGTGTTTGATTTATATGCCTTGATGTGTTATGACTGTCATTCAGTGGCAGTCGTGTTGCCGTGTCAGTACTGGAAGTCGTTGAAGGAATGTGTGCCTCTCATATCAAGACACTCACTAACAGGAACAGCTTAAGTTTCAATCTGTAAGTGAGCAGTCGGAGTAGTTTTGATGCAACAAGTTACGGTGTACAAAGCATTGTTCTGTTCGGTTTACAAGGTCTTGTACTGGATGCTAGACTGGATGGGAGCCATTGCCAGAGAGGCATAATGAAACTCTGACCCAATCTGTTGTTTGTGATGTAGGGAGGCGTGTCTTTTTGTCGCCTAAATGCCTCTCCTTGTAATTGGCATGAGTGCGTTGCATCTGAGGTTGGGTCACCTCGGTATATCTTGTATATCGTCCTTGAAGTTGAATCCATTGGTATCCCACTCCATGCGGATTTTAATGAAAATGTGTCTGGCTCAGAGCAGTGATAAGTGTGATGTTAGGGAGTGCTGTGTTTGCTGCTAGTGATCAATGTGGTGATGGATTTGCCTGGAGTGATGGTCATCCTGTTACCCTCGACCCATGCCTGAAGTCTGTTCAGATAGTCTCGTTCGTTGCAGTGTGCAGGCTTTGTCTGCGATGTAGCGTGATGTTTTTATGGTAATGTTATTTGTATATGTGAGGCAATGTTCGTGGACAGTTTGGGGTGAGGGAATGTTTTGCATGCTATAGGTAAAAGGGTGCAGGGGAAAGAACTGAGCTCTGTGCAACTCCGTTAGAAAAGTTTCGTTTTGTTAACTTGCTATGGACCGTAACATATGCTTATTGCTATAAACCGTGTTGTAAGGAAGCAAGAGAAAATAAGGTGTGACTCTGTTAAACATTAAATGTTTGGTTTGTCTTGAATGGCATACTGAGTAGTGCTATGTGCCCTGTACGAAGAAAATTATATTTAAGGTCCTAGTTTGTTAAGTTTGGCGATAACTGCTCCATGTTTCTAGATGTTGGTAATGCTACAACTTGTGTATGAGTAGTTCCTGATGTTTGAGAGGGCCAGGATGAAACGTAATCCTTAATGTTTTCCAGAGAGTTGTACCATCGTGTGTCTACACTCAATAACTATTTTTAAGAAATATTTTTTCGCGAGGTATAGCGCCGATGCATTTTTTAATACTATTATGGAAGAACCATTAGAACGATCTTTTGCACTTTTTGACATTAAAATTAATATATATTTCAGTATAAATATGGCTTTTCTACTTGTCGATTATATTGATTCGTTTTGACATTTTTTTTTTTCAGCAAGAAAAGAAAAACTAAGGGCTACCTATATTTCCTGAGAAATGTATGATGTCTCGATACAGGGATGATTTGATTTGATTAATTTATTATGCCTGAAGGTGACAAACCTAGTTACACAGTGTCATGTGGCCATATGTGAGGGTGAGTACAGGGGAACTCATGCCATGCAGGACACGCTGTCTAGCTATTACAAAATAACACCCACCAAAGTGTGGATGATGCATGATAATAGCATCTAGGTTATCATCTTCCAACAAATGTTTACAAATGTCCACTAATCTGAGTCCATGTGGTATTAAATCAGAGACAAGTGGACATTGCAGGAAATACTCATCAAGGGTGTTGGCATTGGGTGCATCACACAGCTTACAGGAGGAGAAATGAGGTGTGCTGCCTACACCAGCCACCTGCCACACAGGTCAGTAGCCCAGTCTGAGGAAGGCACACACCACGTTATGTTGACAAACCCTAAGACCACTGTAGCGATATCTATGGGGACGAGAGATAAAGTGGTCATAATGTTGGATGGACGCACTGTGAGCCCTCCCAGCATTTCTAGGGTGGAGAATAGGGGAGCCGGCTGCTCTGCACATTATCTGCTTGTAGCAAATGGGGGAGGCATTAGTAGCATCCACAGCAGGCGGATCCAGTCCACAGGCAGTCCTTGCAAGGAGATCAGCAGTGTTGTTGGCTGTGAGACCAATATGAGAGGGAATCCACAGAAAGTGCACCATCAGTGAACGATCGCGGGCAGTGGCCAATTGACGGAGTATCTGTGTAATGAGGTGTTGATATGCAGGCCTGGGAGAGGAGAGGGCATGGAGGGAGAGCTGTGAGTCACAGATGATCAAGTCGCTGTTGTTCGTCCATATTACTAAATAGCTGCATCCAGTAGTCCATGTAGGTCACAATACGTAGAGCTTGACGAGGTTGGCAGTCGACGGCCCAACCAGACCCCTTGAGGTGGGTCCAGACTTGGGGAAAATACAGCACAGCCAGCACCTCCATCCTCCTGCAGGGAGTCATCAGTGTAGATATGGTGGGCCGAAGGGAGGGAAGATGACAGCCTGGTGATAGTCTCCAAAACTAGCGTTTCTGAAGCTGAGGCAGGTCAGTCTTGGAGGCCAAGGGTCTGCGAAGGTGGAACGCCATAGTCCACCTCCTCAGCAAGCACTGGTACATTGATGTTTAGCGATTGGACGTTTGAACAAACAGTATTAAATAGTGTGCAGCCACCACTGCGAAGCAGAGCCCTTGGTGCAGTGGGATCAAGGGAAGTCCGAATGATGTGAGCGTACTGGGGAGAAAGGTGAAGATAATGCAGGCACTTAACAGCTGAAGTATGTAACCACAGAGTATATTCTCTCAACAAGTTGTGGAAGGTTGAGTTCAAGTTGCATGTCGACATTTCTGGTTGAGCCAAGGCAGCCCAGGATGTGGAGGACAGAAAAAGTGATGTCATTATCAAGAGGTTGTAAGGCTGTTCTGGAAAACTGACAAAGAGCAGGGGAGAGATAATCAACAATAGATCGAATGAATGCTATGTATTTGGTTCGTGCTACAGGAATAGACACCCCGGCACCATAATTAGTGAGCCACTTGAAAGGTTCTAGGTGCCATTGTAGCTGGGTCAGCAGATCCTGAACAATCGGATGCACACGTTGTCTTGCAGGAATGGAGGGAGAAATCTGTACAGGCGCCCCCAGATAAAGGTACTGTGTGCACAGAGGGATAACACAACCTCCGACAGAGAATACAGGCAGTGTTCTTGCTGGATGGGAAGTTAAGATTCTACTCTTTTCTGGAAAGAAAATGAGTCCGCATTTGGAAGCCGACTCGTGAAACAAGTGAAGGAAACGTTGCAGATATGCGGGGGAATTTGAATGAATGCAGATGTCATCAGTGTAGCAAGTAATCGTGGTTACAGGGATGTCAGGAAGGAGGGTGAGTAGACAATGTATGAGGATATTAAACAAAAAAAAAGACTAAGGATGCCACCTTGTGGAGTTCGAAGCTCGAAATCCTTAGCAGTGTTGTATGCTCCCTTAAAAAGAACACGAGAGGACCTATTAAACAGGTAACCATGTATCCATTGGAGCAGGTTTCCCTGAACTCCAAAATCCACTAGCTGGTCGAGGATGATGTCTCTGTTGGCGACATCAAATGCACTCTTTAAATGAATGAAGGTCACTACAATGGTGGGGGATAGGAGGGTGTATAGCTCCATGAGGCAGTGATGTATCCCTCACTGTGGTAAAAAGCCGTACAGTCGTGGCGAGAGCTTGTCCTGCAGCCTAAACAGGTCTTGTAAGGAGAATGCATTCCAGTACTTTACTGAAGCAGGAGGTAAGGGAAACAGCTCCGGAATTTATCAGTGCCAGGTTTAGGAATAGGCATGATTGTACTGTGGGTCCAGGCTTGTGGCATGTATCCCAGACGGATGCAAAGGATGAACAGCTGGAGAAGGGGATTACCAGGAACTTTCAGGAGGATGTGGAGGACAGAAAAAGTGATGTCATTATCACCTGGAGCCGTTACCCTACCCCTGGTGAGGGACCCGTCGCAATCCATCATCAGTTATAGCCACACCATCCTCATCGTCTGTCCTCAGTAAAGTGGCAGTGAGACGGAGTGCACGGCAGTTTTCTGATTGGAGAGCACGTCCTGTATGTGTGTGGGAATGGCGCAAGCCCATGACTGTGCAGATCAGGCATCTACAAGATCCTGTGTGTACTGTGCTGGACTGTGGTGGAGGACACTAGGGGGCTTCTTCTTGACAGCCTTGTTGATAAGATGCCACATGGAGCCAACAGTCATTTGATGGTTGATGCTGTTGGTGAAAGTTTATGCCACGAATCAGTGTAAATGCAATGCTGGAGAGCATCTAGATCATCCCTCAACAATCGATACTGATGGAGACTCATGGGGGAAGGTTGTCATTGAAAGGCAAAACCGTCTTCCGCCACCTTCCTCTCTGCCTGAGGCGGTGTGATTATTCAGTGTCCAGGTGTGGGGATCATGATGGTGCATAATGTGTGGCCTGCTGACATAATGGGTGTAGAAGTCATGCTTGGAGCTGACAAGTGATGAATATAACTTTTGGGACAATAAAGGTTGAACATGGAAAGAAGATTGGTCATATAGGAGATGTATGTAGGGCAGAACTTGGGTGGGATTGCAGTGCGAGTGTATCTGTGTACAGGAGAAGGTGTAGCAGGGAGGGAATAATGAAGGCTGAGAGCAATGTGATCAGAGAAGAGTGCAGGGATAGGTGAACACCTGACCAGGGATACCACAAGGCTGGATCTAAGGACATGATCTAGTGTGCCTCCTCAAGAGTGTGTGGCCCCACCGGTGTCCCAGCTGGTGAGCTGATTACGACGAATATACTCAAGAAGTTTAGTCCCGTTACAATTAACGGTGGCAGATAGATCCCCCAAAGAAGGGTGTCGGGCATTATAATCCCCAATGTTTATCATGCCACGGATGGTGGGAGCTGGGAGAGCAGCTGTATTCAACCTGCCTGGTCAGAGTACAAATTGCACAACCGAATTGTGCTGCTTCCAATGGTAACCTCAAGAAGCTGGAAAGTTGTCTTGTCATCTACAGAGCTTTGGAGGAAACGGTGCTGGATGGAGGAGTGGACATAAATGACAAGACCATTCCTAACTCAATGGACGTAAGAAATTTAACCACTGAGAGTAGGTGCCCCTACCCCGAGTAGCACACGACCAACAAAGGATTCCTGAATGAAAATGATATCCGGGTGACGACTGTATACATATCCTCTGAGAGCAGTAAGTTTAGACCGTTTAGTAAAACCACAGCCGTTTCAAGATGACATGCAGTTGTGCCATGTTACCAAACTTTGCCATGACGTTTGCGAGGAGCCAGATGAGGGAAGTGGTGGTGGCATGAACAGTGCTATGCGGCATGCCATGAGGAAGACTTCCTGGGGGAGCATTCAGTTGTCTAATGGGAGTGACAATGGAGCCCAGCTTCTCTATAAGGGTGGTGACACTCGTAATGATGACTTGTTGTGATTCAGCCAGTGAATTTAATGTTGTCTCAAGAGTTGCTTGCTTGCTAACCAGAGCCATCAATGCAGGCTTCTATTGCATCGAAACGTGCCATAAGTGAGCTAATCCGAGTCCTGAGAGTGGCAACAACATCCACGAAGTTCAGTGACTGCAGCTGAGTCCAAACCGACAGTGGAGGCAGGGGGAGCAGCAGTGCGGAGTGGTGGTGGTGTTGACGCAAGTGGAGCAACACCCTTGGCAACGTGGGCAAAGGTTAGCCCAGTGTCTAGTGCAGCCATGCCAAACATTAACCCCTTCTTGATGACATCGGGGACATTTCCAGTGCAAGGTATCTGGAGGTGGCAGGTTGGGTTGCATCGAGGCTGTATCAGAAGCAGGTGGGGGGGGTCAGTGAGGACACATCCAAGAGCCGTGTTGGCCAGAGCACCATGCACACCGTTCTGGCACAGAGCAATACCGGGAGATGTGACCAATGCCCCAGCATCGAAAACACCACGGTTGCCTGTTCTTCATCTTGCGAAACTCACAAGATGGGAGGCAGGGAAGGAAGCTGAAGGTGACAATTGGTGGTGGCGGGTGTGGAAGGCTCCAAGTGACTACCAGCCGGTTGATAAGAGCGCCATTCTGGTGGAAACGTCTGGCTGAGTAGATACCTGGCAGCTCCTTGGCCAAGTTGGGATCCAGTGTAGAACAGGATAATGTGTAAGGAGGTAGAAGTAGGAAACTTGCGGGGCCTCTCAGGTGAGTCTTGAATTTCCAAAGAAAGGGATAGGAACTCTCCTTTAGTTACGCTATCTACAGTGTCCCTGCAACATCAGGAGATGTAGACAAACTGGAAGTGATTGCAGACATCTTGACCTCCGATAGGGTGCGGTCAAGGTGAAAAGCACTGTTGACGTCAGACAACCATCGAAAGTTGATGTCCACAGTTGGGTTGTCTTTGAATAAAAGTTTGGTGTAGTCAGCCCTTGGTGCGAATGCTGGAGGCATAGAGGCAGGAAGCTTAACAGCGAAACTTGGGGGTTTGAACAAGCTGCGAGAGGTGAGGAGTGTTGGATTTAAGGGCGGTTGCCCTCTGCAGAGGATCAGAAGTCTTCTGCCGCTTGGAGGATTTGGTAGCAGGGGATGAAGGCTCACTGTTGCTGTCTGAGGTGTTAAGAACAGGGCGCTTGGCAGAGGAAGATGCCTGGCCAACGAGGTAAGGTGCAGTAGGTACAGATAGTGCTGGTTCCGTAGCTACTTCCCCAGCTAGCAAGACATTGCTGCTACTTTGTGGTAGCTGTGGCCAGTCACTCCGAGTCATTTCATCCTCGTCACTCAGCTCCAGGTGAACTTCAAGGTCCTCGAGGGTGGCAGGACCAAGTAATCCATGCTGCACACCTAGGCAGGTAGCACGGTGAGCGGGACGTCAGCTTCACCAGCACGACAGAACAGACCAATGGTAGCAGGGAAATGGAGTGACTCGTCCATGACGTCACACAGGTCGTACTGTGCATGCGCAGAAAATGAAGAAAACCCGAGCAGGGGAGGGCCCCCAAATCTGCCGTACTGAATTTTCCCCCCAAACTACAGGCAAAGTCCAGTCACCAGGAAAACACAACCAACGGTGAAGTAAGCACTAGGCCTTTATGTTGCTCCCTGCAACTACAGAAGGGTGTTGGAAGGCAAGGACCAGTGGAAAAACCAGAAATTTGAGCCACACACAGCAATGATTTATGTCCGGCCCTCTGGTGGCGAAAAAAAACTCCATACAGGGACAGTGCACCGTCATATTTCGATGGAAAGTGCACGATTAATGAACATAATAGAATATAAGACCTCCAAATTTGTTTTTGAAATTTAACCTGTAACCTCATAAATTTTTATAAAATGCCTAGATAACAGAAATAATAAAAAAGTGTATATGAGAATACAGACATGTTTGGAAGGAAAAAGCCTGAATAGAAAAAATCAAGAAATTAATGAATGGAACCAAACAGAAAAGTTCCACCTTATCCCATGGTAATAGAAAGGTGGTCCCGGATAGGTGTAAAGTACATGTTCGTACCTTCTACATAATACACAGCTCCTTCAGTACCTTTTAACTCCTTCAGTACCTCTTCATAACCTTTCTACCCTTACGGATTAAATATCTTTCACGGATGTGGGTCAGTGTTTTTGGCATTTCCCTGTGCAGAGTCATATAATGTGCATCCTGTACTAGTAGTGTTGTAATATATTCATTTTTAGAAAGCAAAATAGGGTGCTTATTTCTGTTGTAGCTACACATAACACTTCCTCTCCTTCATTCCTAATATTCTATTTCTTGCTAAACACTGAGTACAGAAAAGGGGAAAGAGAGGGTGGGTGAGCTAGAGAGTTGCCCACGTGATTTGACTGCAGAGAGAGCAAAATTTTGCCCACTGGAGGACCTACCTGTTCTACAGTGACGGTGAGTCGACTTTCCTGACTTAGAGACTTGAAGCAGGATGGTGAACTCCGTGAGGGAAGGACCAAGTAGCTTGTAATAACACCCTCACTGCAATTACTTTCTATAATGATGTTTTAGCCATCTGCAGCCAATATTTTGAACTGGATGGATTAACCGCCCCATCCCAACCACTTCTCCACCACTGACTCCCCTAAAACCCGACCATTATTGGAAAAATTTGTTTTAGGCTCAAACCTCTGCTTTTGGTGAGAAACATCGAGACATCATAGAGAAATCACTCACCTGAGGTTTAAAATACTCAGTCAGGTAGCAGTACCTCCTTACCTTACTAGGTTTTCTAACAGGCTGTCACCAAAGAAAACGAGTTCTAAGAGAGGGTAACTATTTCACACCACTCATAAACGGTATTTATTTATTTACTTGGTACGAATTTATATGTAGTATGAGAGTATATTGGTTTTCAAACAATAATATAGGCATTATAAGCATTGTTTCACTCACTAACTCATCACCATACCTGACCTTTTTTTTGCCACATTACCTGATCATCATTTCTGACGGTTTCTTCCTCTAATGCTATGTAAAGTTTGTCCTCCACATTGTCATCGATTGGGGAATCACTCTGGCCCTGAATTTCATACCGTGGCATGACATGGCTTTACTGGCCAGGTCACTGATAACAGGTGAATTGCTGAGACAATGGCATGCAGGGGGGGAGGAGGTCATGCTGGGTAAGGCATTGTCCCTGCCTGGCATCTTGTAGAGGAAGGTGTCCCGTGTATACGTACCAAAAATCACTCACGAAAATTGAAAATTGTGCAAATTAGGGACCTTGCAATTGATTCGCATTTATGTACGTCGACAGGATTGGCAGTGACAAAATGTGTGGACGTTAATTCACGTTGACGGGATGTCGTGGGTTAAATAAATTCTTCATCAACAACAAAAATATGAACCATCATTATTAAATTGAACAGAAGCATTTGTATGGTGAATTCACCAACAGAGAGTTCAAACAGCCCGTATTTACTCCACAGCAATAACGTCGATTG